>NC_141033.1:26675000-26870000 GCF_052040795.2 Danio rerio
AATGCTCCTTAACAGCGCTGATTTGTCATTGTGTTCACATGCTCAACAGATATGACTGCGATTGGCCATGAAGGTTATCAGTTCACCGAACTCAACGCTGTTTACCAAGTGTACCCACAGACTGGAGCGTTTTGAAGCCGTAAAGATGAGTTGATTCATTAGGGGTCCGTTCTTCGTACCTCGCTTAAATGATCTAAGATGATTTGGCAGATCCTGGATCTTTTAATCTTGATAGCTGATCTCTCGCTAATTTGGCTCTTCAAACAAGTTCGTGAATCAGATTAAAATGTCTGGATAAACTGATCTGAGATTGCTGCCTGTGTTGTGAAGGATAGATCTATCGATCCTCGAAATCATGATCAACAATGCAACGTTTGGCTGACGGCACAGCAGCGTAATGACATCATCTGATTAATATTAAATTATCCATGTGAGCAAAATTACATCATATTAGCAGTAAACGGTTTGTTAAATATGACACGAAATAACTTTACAGATTTGTTGTGAGCTGCAGGCTTTACACTTTCACGTTTCAAGAGTATTTATCATGTATTTCAATCCATATCAGTGTATTTAGTTCTACATTTAGAGAAGATTTTCCTTATTATAGTAGCCGTTTTTTTTAATCAGTGTAAAATAACTGGTTACAAAAGCATTTTGATATTGGTAAAGGCATCTGCAACTTTTGTGAAGCATCAAATTACTGTCATATTAACTGTCAAAACATGTTTATGACTGCATAAATGTATTATTGCTTTAAAAAAAAAAAGTCACATATTCTGCATTTCTATTATACACAATTTGTACTACAGCGATCTAAAAAGTTCATATCAATTTCTCTTTGCACCACCAGGTGGCAGTCTTTGTACTTTCATTTCGAGGGTGCAGATTGCATAAGTTTTATTAATATGTATAACTTTATTTATTTAATTAATAACTATAACTTCTATAACTATATTCTATACTACTATAACTATAACCTCCTGTGGTTTTAAACCTTTGTGTTTTTTTCTTCTGTTGGAGACAAAAAATTATATTTTGAAGAAACCCATAGTGGAACAAACATATTAAGAAAGTTAATGGTCCCCGCAATAAGCATTTATCAAAATGGTTTTGAACAAGTGAAGGGTGAGTAAATTATGAAATTTTATAACTATTGGATTATCTCTTTAACACTACAATGATACTACTGGCCACATTCTGCATTGCTTACTCTTTTATCTCTTAAGTATACTTTACAGCTACAACAACATTAGCACTAAATGAGGATTTTATTGAGATGAAAGTCATAGTTAACCGTGAATGTGTGCTGCCCACAAAAATAGTAGTACCAAAAATGTTAAAATTATTTTAACATACAACATATCAAATTTTTCATATGAAGGGCCAAAAATCAAATATTCATGACAGCAGTGGGCCAGAAGTAAATATTTTAAACTATAGTACATTAGGGTTGCCATAGGTAATTTGCTAATTTATTTCCTAACATTTCAAGATAATGAAAAAAAACATTCATTTAAATCGTAATAACTATTGCAGTATAACTTTTTAAATAACTTATTGCAATAAAACAATCACACAGTGGAGTTCAGTTCTGAATTCACTTGTCAAGCAGAATCTGTCTTCTGTAAACCTCGATTTGCTCACAGAAGTGTCTGGATTGTCGGGTGACAGTATGTACATTTAAACAAAAGCTGATTAATTCTCACCATTTAATTGAAACATTTAATTCAATTAGCTTTTAACAATCAAAACAAACAAAAAAAAAGATTACATTAAATTTGAATTGACAATCTCGAAACCATCCCTACCATTCTCCGTTCTTCTCAGAAGGGATGGTGAGCCAAATCAAAAGTTATCATGGGCCAACTTTGGCCCCCGGGCCCTAGTTTGGGCATCTCTGTTATTTCTACAGTGGAACTGCAATAAAGCAAGCACACCAGCTTGCTTGGAGATGTGAACAAAATGTTCTTAAGGCATAAAAAAATTGAATAATTGATGGCTCATTCTGCAACAGCACTTCTGTCCAAGGTGTAACTTTAAATAGAGTGCCAATTTTTTTCCTACTGACATCACACATGATCATTATGGGATGTGTTGTAAGAAATCATGCCAAAACAATGTATTCATACTTCACAGAGTTGTACCTTCAATATTTTATTCCAGTGGGAGGAAATCAAACATGTTTGATATTTTTGGTCTATTTTAGGAGACATTTTGTTTTCATTTGTCATGCTTCTTCTAGCAACAAGGTGTATTTGTCAGCATGGGACTGTTGTGTTTGAAACTACTTGAATGTATGCAAGTGTGAGATCCTCAGCGGTTTGCTTTATGATGCCAAGATTTTCCTCTGTAATAATTTACAAGGTTGGAAAATGTATGGTGGTCAGCGCTACTACAACAAGCTGTGGAGTATTGCATTTAGTTTGACTAGCATCCAACTGCACGCAAGAGCACTTAAAATGACTTTAAAATGAAATAATTACAATAATTAAATTAACTTTGAGAGTCTAGGGAATTTAATGGAAAAACTAACTCAGTTTTCATCTTCTGTCTTTGTAATGACAGGGTGAATAAAAAAAAAACTGAGGAGTCTGTGGTTGCATATGCATGAAAGGTAACATTAGGCTGAAAGACAAGGGACCGCAGTCAGCAGTTCCTGAGCACCGTCTGCCCTCCACTGCATGTTAATTAGCATGTAATTGATGCTTTGAGCTTAACAAAAGCCACAAGAATGATTACACCGTTGCATTCTTGATTTAGTTCGAAATCTGCGGCAGAAGAATTTCAGACCAAATTGCATGGGTTAAATTACACATTGTGGCATCAGTGAATGGCATTTAGTTCAAGCAGCACATCAGCTATATAATACATCTGGGCAGGGACTTGATCGCGCACCGTTTCATGCTGAACAAGTTGAGGGAGAGCTCTGGAAAATGGAAAGGCATTCTCGGTAAATGCTTTCAATCAGGCAACAAGAGCCACGCACGAGCTGACAAATCAAGCTCCAGCTCAGCGACTTAAATCCACAGCTGGAGTTGATTTCTGTCAGTCGAAGTGGATGGTCAATTCCAGGTTCAATCTGGTCACTTTGGTGTTCGATTATATGCCTTATATGCCCGAAAGTGAAAGCGTGGAGCAAATAAAGTAAACACTGTCTGCCCGCTACATTGTTTAACAGACCAAACGTCAAGTGAGAATAACTTCTACCAGCTCATGTACTTTGATGCCATTTTTCCACTCGTTGGATATTTTATAAACCTAGAATTATTTTTTTTCTAAAAAAAAAAACAAACAAAAAAAAAATCAATGAAATAAATAAATAAATAAATAAATCACAACAGCTATGTTTCCATTCAAAGATGCAAACTAAAGTGCAAAACTGGAACACAAGATAAAACATTTGCAAATTAAACACAGTTTCTATCCAATGAGTCAAAGAGAACACAATCGTGCCTTTCTGATGAACATGGTGCCAAAAATTAATTATAAATCAATAATTATCCCAAGACCCAGGAAGATTCATTTTTAAAGATTTAATATTCTTGCAGCAAAGGAACAATACAGAAGAAACACAAGAGGTTCTGTTCTGGTTGCTCTAAGACAGGGGTCACTAAACTTGTTCCTGAATGGCCGCTGTCCTGCAGATTTTAGCTCAAACCCTAATTAAACACACCTGAACAAGCTAATCAAGGTCTTACTAGGTAATACTTGAAACACCCAGGAAGGTGTGTTGAGGCAAGTTGGAGCTGAACCCTGCAGGGACACCGGCCCTCCAGGACTGAGATTGGTGACCCCTGCTCTAAGACATAGGTCTCAAACTTAATTCCTGGAGGGCGGCAACTCTGCACAGGTTTGCTCCAACCCGGATCAAACAGCTGATCTAACTAATAAAGGTGTTCATGACTCTTTTGAACACTTCGATTATTTGGATCAGCTGTGTTTGATAGAGTTGAAGCAAATCCGGATTTGAGTTTGAGGCCAATGCTCTAAGAGCATGCCAGTTTTTATACAGGGATACAAACAGATGAAGAAGCATCATCTTTAATCCTTGGTCAAAACAGTTTGTTTGGAAGAACCCTCTATATCAGGGATCACCAAACTTGTTTCTAGAGGTCCAGTGTCCTGCAGATTTTAGCTCCAACCCTAATCAAACACCTGAACTAATCAAGGTCTTACTAGGTATACTTGAAACATCCAGGCAGGTGTGTTGAGGCAAGTTGGAGCTAAATCTTGCAGGGCACCAGAACTCCAGGAACAAGATTGGTGACCTCTGCTTTATACATTTAACTTTTTGTCAGCACAATATTTCCACAACTGGCATATTCCAACCATTCAGCTGATTGCAAATTACAGTTCAGCAGGTGATTATATCAAGCACATACATCTATGACATTAACTTCAGGTTCCTTTAAAATTACATATGTATCAAAAGAATATTTGAAAATGAATAAAACGCAAGTATCCAACACTGCGGGCCATTTTTTTATACAATAAAGTACTTGTGCCGCCAAAGACAAAATGCAATGAATGCAATCAGAACTGGTTCTGGAGGCATGACAATGCTCTTTGGTAGCGTCATAATAGATTAGATTCAACTTTATTGTAATTACACATGTACAAGTACAATGCAACGAAATGCAGTTTAGGTCTAACCAGCAGTGCAATAGCAGCAAGTGCAGGATACAGGAATAAGTTATAAAGTGCAGTTATAGAAAAACTATGGTGATATTTACGATGGATATACTATGAACATTATATACAGGTTGGATAAGCTATGAGCAGATTTACAATATATGAATATATGTGCAGGTTGCTATTAATAATCAGTAGTGTGCAGATAGATAAACATGATTACAAGTGTATATGTTACAATATATGAAAATATGTACAGGGATAGATAAACATGATTACAAGTGTATATGTAACAATATATGAATATATGTACAGGTTGCTATTAATAATCAGTACTAGATTACAAGTCTATATTTATAGTGGGTGTCTACATAATTACAAATGTCCATATGCAGTGGTTATGTACAGTTCAATAAGTAAACAGTTCAATGTGATGCAGTGAATGTGCAAGTTTTTAAATGTGCAAATGTTAAACAGTGCAGTTATTGCGAGGAGTATAAGTTAGAGGAGAGTGGGGGATGTATTGGGGGGGTGGGGGGGGCAAAAGAGTCAGTGGGGGGCAATAATAATAATAATAATAAGGAGGCAATAATACCAAACCATTTTGAATACTGGCTTTGACCAACTTATTTTAGTATGATCATAAAAACATTTCAGATGTTGTACAATGTGGTCGGTACACTGATTTGTCCATTATGCCATCCCATCATGCTTAAATTAGATTTTGTTATTACTTCAACTGTTAAAAGAAATAAACTTATTATATTTGAGGTGCATGCTGAAATTTTTTTGGTAAACGTGTTTCTATCGTAGTTTATGCAAATTTTTCTACTTTTTTTTTTTAAAGTGCATTTTTAAAATTTATGTGCATCCTGAAGTTTTGATCAGTGGTGGGAATCTTCAGGGATTCACGATCCAATCTGATTGCAATTCTGGGAGTCACAATCCAGCAGCATACATACATATGCTTGTCAACTCTTATTATTTTTATGTTTCTAGCTCACATCTCCACAGGCCTGTCGTGATTATATCTTAAAAAAAATTGGATTACAAACTTTAGAAGATCAATTTATAAATGCATCGTGATTTTGAATCAATTTTTCCTCTAATTCCTGTTTTGATAATGCATTTTTATGTGTTATTCCAAAATATGCACTAAAATAGGTTGTTGGTAACATGGTTAATTACAGCAACCGTTTTTTTAATGCAAAATATAGAGGTTTATGCTTTTAAGTTTGTGCATTTTGAGTGCAAAGGTGTGCACAATAGCTTCATACAGCTTTTAATCAGCAGCTTTGTAACGTCTTCCGCTGACATGATGATACATCACTGGAGGCTATTCCAAAACCCGAGCTCATTAAAAATCACATGGCTGTTGTTTGATTGGTCTGTGGCACTCTCCGAGATGCCAAGACGGCAAACAGCCTGGAAGCGCTTGGCTAAGAAAACCTCATCTTCAACACGCTCTTGCCCTTGGCAATATGCTCAGTGTTTTCCCATTAGTGTATATGTCTCGAAACATGAAGAACCGGGCCCTTGCATATTGTTTAAACAACTCTGCTTCGCTCAGCGCTCATAGACTATCTTTGTTTAATCTATGTGGGAAACGTGCCATGATATTTCAAGCACAAGCTGACAGGCAGATGTGTCTGTGTAGACATGAAGCGGATGTTCAGTCTTGAGATGTGTTACTGGTTTCCACTGAATAGTGACCGTGGAGGGAAAAAAAATCTACTGTATAGGATTTCAAAATGACAGCAATTAAATGCTATTTTGTTCAGCAAATATATGCTATGACGAAAAATTCATAGCATTGGTATATCTATGATAACTTATAAAGTCCATGAATAAATAGATTTAGTAATTATTTGAGTATTAAACACTCTTAAATGTAAAGATTCTGCAGTGGAATAGATGGCTTGGTTTAAAAAATATGCATTACTTTTTTGTATTATTCAGTATTATTATTTTTTGTTATTTCTCATGCAATACAACTACTTTGGATTTCTCGAGGTTAATTATTGTAATCTCCCTACTGCAACAGAGAAATACTGGGAAATCTCTCTAGTCTGATTGCATTTTATGTCGTTCAGCCTTATAATCTTAAAATGTGAGCAAAATCCTTTGTTTTGCCATCACTTTAGACATTACGCTAGAGAATCCTTCAAATACTAGATCTAAAGTGATAACGACTTCTTCTGTTCTGAAGTCAGCTGCAAATGTGAATAAATGGCGGAAGAAAGTAATTCCATATACAAAAGGATTTTTAAACTCTCCATGAGAACTTTCTTAATTATATGCACGATTATGCCTGATTATGTTGTATAAACGCAATATCACAATCTTAGAAATGTGATTAGGCTGTATATTGTCACTGGTGGGACACCAAGGCACTCGACTGGTGGCCTTGTGCTAGCGCACACCTCCAACCAGTGCCGATATACAGCCATATCGCACTGCTACGCGTGTAATATTTCGCATCTATCACGCAGGAAAATAGTCGCAAAATAAGATTCTTAATATTTTGCAGCCCTGCTACAAACCAAAAAACAAGCCTATAATAATGATAATAATAATAACAACAATAATAATAATGACAACATGAACAAATGAAAAAGACAAAAAGAAGTACAAAATAAAAAGAAGAAAATTTGAACAGGTCTTGTGGCTATATAGATTCATGAACGGTGAAAAGACAACGTCAAAATATGCCAATAAATAAATCTCAGATTTTAATAAGTGAATATGTTTTGAATCATGACAATGACTAACAGCATCCCTAAATGACATCATTATTTCAGCCATCATTTACAGCAGCTCTAAGAGCATGGACAGTGAAATCAAGAATCTTTTCCCTGACATTAAGTGAAAGAATTAACTAAATGTTTGTGCTTCATTTTTCATGGGTCCTTTGAAGTCCTCGCATCCTCGTTGCCTTTAGGCTTAAACACTGTGAACAATGAGACACACTTGACTGCATTTGATATTCATCTCTATTTCAAAGGATAGAGGGAGATTATGTTGCTCTTGTGGTGAAATCTTCTAAATAGCCAGAGTCAATTAGAACCTGCTCTTAAAATAGATCCTCAAGTTAGACTCCTAGTGTGCATTACATCTTCTCCATCAGAAAGATCATCTGAGGACGCCACCTGAAACAACTGGATAAATATCCTCAACAAAAAAAAGGCCAAGGCTGAATTGGCTGTGGTATTGGTTGCTTATGTAAGAAAAATCAAGAGTTACATCTGCCTTCAGAGAATACAAATATTCCCTTTATAGGCGCTCTATACCCTCTACTTTCCATACCAAGATTGCCCACTGGGAAACTAAAGCTCCAAAACAAGTCTGAACTACTTTCAGCATAGCATATCTCCAAAAGCTTGAGCCAGTTAGAGCTTATCAACAACGAGCACTCAGTTTTTGTTTTGTCTTGGAGATGTCGAAGCAGAAGAATGATAAAATAAAACTACAGCTGATACAGAGAGGCGTGGGTTTTCACCAACAAAGAATGTTAAGTTTGGCAACAGCACTAAAAGCAACTAAATTTGCTTCCATTAGATCATTTTGGTAATACAGTCTGTAAATGAGTACAATTACTATAAACCGTCAGCAAGGTTTATAGTACCATTTTGCTTCACCTGGCAATCAAGGGAGCAATTATTCACTGATTATGTAGTTTTGAAAGACATTTCTGAAAAGTTTTTGTTATCAGAATGTTACATTTAATTAGTAGGAAGTTGATACAGACACTGAAATGATCGTGGTCAGATTAAACACTTTGGTTATTCAGGGCAGAAATACTCGGAGCTCTTAGTCTTGGAAAGAAATACACGCACATTTAGGAAAAGTCAGGGTATTATAGTTATAGTTATAGATCAGCCTTGGCTGGTCCCGAAAGCATACAATCACACCTGTGTGATTAGAATGTTCAGAACACACGTCATCAACTACTTAACTAAACTTGATGGTGCACAGTGAGGCATGCGCAGCGCTTGTCAACTCAATTTATCTGTACTTTAAAACAAATAACATTTATTTTAAGTTTCAGACATTCAAATACACATAACTACAAGCAAAACATACCATTTAAAATTTGTAAAATGCATGCGCATGTCTATGGAGATGGAAAAAAAACTATTATTTTTCAATATAATAGGACTATGTGCTTTGATCACGCAAGATGCACACGGTTTTTGTTACTAGAATATTTTCTATATTCCTCACCCAGACAAAGATGTACTTGCCATCATGTATTTTTGGAAAAATATTATGAATGAACATGACGTAAATCCAGCAGCTTGGATCTCTCTTGCGGTTGTTGCTAGAAGGGATACAGCTATGATCCTAACCTCTGAATAAAAATATTATTTGTTGTACAGGGTCAAGAAAATTATGCTATATTGACACAAGTTTCCTCAGCTATATGCAATCTAGAATTTACCATGCTGCAGGAGAGGGTAAAGTCTAGATGAGATATAGCCGAGGATACGTCAATATAGCATAATCTTTGACCAAATATATGTTCTATAACATATTTAAGTATCAGAAATTTCACAATCTAATTGGAACATTTTGTCAGTATTTACAGAAAAGGGCTAAAAGAAACAAAATATGTACATGGATCACTGGGGCAGGAGATAAACTTATTGCGTCACCGTTGAACTTTGCAGTGGATTCTAAATAAGTCAAAAAAAAGAAAAAAAAAAGCCATCTGGAGTATTTAAAACTCGCACATAAAAGGGTAAAGTTAATAACAAAATTTTAAAACAAAGTGACTGCCTTTGTATTTCTACTGTAATTTTATTCAATTCAGAAACAAAGTGACTTGTGGTGATTATTTATTAGCCCCTTTCAAACATACAGACCTTTCCGAAAAATTTAACGGCAATTTTCTGGAAATAGAAGTTGTAACATTACCAGGATTTTGCAGAAATGCTGCTCTCTGTAAAGGTAGAAGGAAAATTGTTGGAAAGAGCGCGATCTTGATTAGAACGTGCTGACCGTGAGACGTTTACTCCAGCCAATCAGAACGCATTCACATCTGCACTGTTTATGAAAATAAAAGCCTTTAAATATTTTCCAGAAACATTTAGCTGCTAGATGTTAGTCAGATATCGTTTCTATGTTCCTTCTTAATGCCAACAGCGTCAAAAAGTATCGATAAAATGCGTATGATAAACCGTTGTTTGTTTACCTTCAAGCTCTACTTCAGTCGCTTGATGCGTGTGCACGTGAAGCAGCCGGTGAGGGCCAGCACACACATATTATGAACATCTCAACAAGTGAAAATGTGCCTCCATATGTTTTCATCGAAGTTGTTCACAATACTTATCCATCCACAGAATTTGTAATGACGTAAAATGTGTAAACATACAGCTGCAGTTCGCGCTTCTGCCTTCGGATATCTCCAGGACAAAGCAGCTGCATAAATGCTAAAGCTTTAAATAAGTGAAAACATCAACAAAAGCCTGACCACCTCTATGTTTACATATACAAGCGAAGACGTTTAGAGCTCATTTCTGGTTAAATGATGTCAGAATTTACCAGTATTTTGTAATGGATGTGTTAATGGTCTTCTGGAAAATTCCAGAACATCCTTTATGCAAAGTCATTGCGAGGCATACTCAACGTCAACTCTCGCACATCATTAAACCAATTTCAAAATTATAGTAAATAGAAAACATTGCACAATCCTACCTTCAAAATGTGAAAAACACTCTCTTTATATCGGCCAGGCCTTGACGGACCAATAAGGTGCCTGACTGTGTTAATCATAAAAGATAACATCACAGAATGATGTCACAGAGTAGCCACAAGGGGAATTTACAGAATCTAAACCGTGATGAAGAATGAATGACCCTTAACATCAAAAGCTCATTTCTTCTCATTTGCATTGCACTCATATGCATTCGGCAGTTGCGCGTGAATATTTCACAGAGACATGCGAGACTGATGACTGAACTAAATGTGAAAAACACAGAAAGATGACTACCCCTGCAGAGGATAATCGATTTTCTCCAAATCGCAAATTCAGCTGGAGATACATTTCTCTAGACGTTAGCCCTCTGGGTAAACAAACTGGCAGTTCTCCATCTCTACATGTAATATTAAAGGAGCCATTTGGTAGTCAAGGTGTCTACAGATGCAAGTTTGAGTTTTTCCAACTTCCTTTGCTCACTTCAGTGCATATTCAGCTTTTTCTGTATTTTTCACACATTCATGTTTCACTTCCTCCTGTCATTGCTTTTTGGCTTGCGGCCAGTTTGCTCAGGAGCCTTTGGGTCAGTTTTGACTAGAAGCCAAATAGTCCTTCCTCTTCCACTGTTCACTCAGATGAACTCAATCATCATCTAAAAGCAACCAGGATGTGCAGTTTAATGAGAAACCGCAGAGCGCCTTTAGTTTACAAGGCTAGAATCAAGCTTGAACGCATACAGAATAATACTAAGGAGAAAGATTATGAGAAATTGTCTCTGACAGTGTGGTTACAAACTGAAGTGGTACGCAGGGATGTATTAATTTTCTTCATATCTTACTCCCCAATTGAACAGGCAGCAGTGGGAGAATTGAAAAGGATTTCTGAAAATCCCTGCAGAGACCTTTATCTTACCAAATATTACAGCAAATTCATTTCTGATGCCAAAGAATTCAGTAAAAAGCTTTGGACAAGACAATGCTTCAAAGCTAATCACCGCATGTCAAGAATAATCACTGTAACAATTGTCAAAACCATTTGCTTCATGTCTTCTGTAATGTGATATTTACTTCAGGAAACACTGCAATTAAGCACTTTAATTCAATGTATGCTTATTGAGAATCTTGAATTTAAATAAACATTAAAAAAAACTAAATGCTAAAACTGAATTTGGAATGGAAATATTTTTCAATGAACAGTAAGAACTTGAGCTTTTTAAAAGATTACATTTGGGATGTTAGCAAATTTGTTTAATTTAGAGATTGCTTAAGAAAACAGGATAATAATTTAATGTAGGTATGAGTAAATAGGGGAGTATGCACAAAATACGGTAATACCACTAAATATACAAAAATACACCTAACATTTTATGCATTCTGAAGCCAGTAATGTAAATGTAACATTTTTATGTAATGCCATGTCAGCAGCCAAGGCTATTTTCATGGCAAGAACATTTCAATAATAAATATACAATTAAAAATCAACAAACAAATAAATAAACATATTAAATAAGATTTTTAGTGTAAATACATGATAAAAATTCAACATTTCTTTCTGGTGTCAATTTGCTAAAAATGTCCTTACGAGAGTTTATAAAAAAAAATAAATAAATAAATAAAAAAAAGTCCTCTGGAATCATTTAAAGCAGGACAGTTCAGTAAAAAGTGTTTTAACATAACTGTTAAAGAGACTCTTAAACTTGATAAATAAAATGTTACAAAGTGTGTGCAATGCGTAAAAAAAGCGTAAATGCTGAACAACCAAAGCAAACTTTAAGATCTGAATAATAATGATACAGTAAACCTTGAACTCTGTAAACAAGACAAATTATGATAATCAAATCTGAGCTTTCAAGTAAAAGGAACCAACCATCACTTTTAAAATACACACTGCAACATTATAAATTGTAAAGTTGATTGACTATATTACGCCCTATGCTAAAAACTCTTTCAGATGGGGAGCTAGTGGCTGGGATGCACAAGAAAAGAAACCAAAAAGCCACTCTGGTGACATCCATACATCCTTTTTTACAATCTCTTCACTGCTGCTAGTCACCGTACTCATTTTCGCAGTCGTTACTCTGACCTGAAGTGACAAGCGCAAGAGCATGTGCTTTCCTTTATTTTAAATGCGCTTTGCACTTGTGCTCCCCTCATATTTTAATAAAACTATAGCTTTCATACAATTCTAAAAAAATCTCAAAGTTGGAGATTATGTTATGCTTTTGTAGAATAATAAAAAAAATTAGGCAGACTTTCAATAATTTACCCAAAAAGCCATGAAAGTGAAGGGGTAAAAATGCTATCAAATATCTGTAAAAGAACAAAATTTTTAAAAAAATTCAAGATTTGAGGTCTCTGCAGCACTAGTGTATGCCCCAATACCTTGTTAAATGCACAAGTAATAAATTAGTTAAATGATGAAACTGATAAAAAAAGAAAAACAAAACAGCTAGAGCATAAATACTTTGCTTGAGAGAAATTTATTAAACTGACACAATGACACCGGGATATCACTCTTAATTCATGAGAAACGTCTCGTACACTTTCATTATTTCACCTAAAGCCCTTGTCTTCATCTGGTAAAAGCAGAGTGGACTGCGAAAGAGGAATGTCATGGTCATAAACTCATCTCCATGACCTTTGAACACAGAGGTCACTCAGTCGTCCACAGCACAGGATCACGAGACAGAATAGTCTCTGTTCTGTGTCTTTAAAACTCTTTATGGATACATATATTACTATGTTCCTGTCAAAGGTTAGCTCGTAAAAAAAAAACTTGTATCCATCTGCCTGATCATAGCAATGCCGAGAACATTGGGGAAAACAATTACAGGCTAACTGGAGCTCTGTTCTAATCATAAGTCACTGACTTAAATGAAGGAATTAAACTCTGCTGATTCAGCAAGATGGCAAAACGAAATGTTACGAAATCCGGTTGCCAACTTAAAAGCAGCCAGTTTTTTTTTTTTAAATAAATAATATAAAATAAGATCTTTTGAAGCTTAGCTAGTAGATAAGAGGAAGAAAAACATCCTATGGCAAAGAGCTACAAAAGCATCATATTTGCAAGGCAGTAGAGTTTTCACAGACAGCATCTCATGCTCAAGAGATAAGCCGAAGAAGCCTTCAAATATTGCCCTTCATATTTAAAAACCAATTCACCCTCTGGTAAGTAAAAAGTAACCTCATATATCAATGTCCAGTTCGTTCTTCCACAAAAAACTGACTGGGATACTAGGGTGCCGCTATTGAACTCTCAATTGGGTTTGCTGGTATTTAAAATCGGTTTAGTTTTTTTTTTATAAAATATTAAAATAATCAAATCCCCTGCTTTGCATTACTTTCTCACAAAAATAGCCCAAAGTCAAATGAACAGCCTATAGCAGGTGTCAAAGTTAGTTCCTGGAGAGCCGCAGCTCTGCACATTTTAGTTCCAACCCTAATTAAACACACCTGATCAAACAGATGAAGTCCTTTAGGCTTTTGTTTCAGACCTGCAGGTGTGTCAGAACAGGGTTGGAAACTGTGTAGGGCTGTGGACCTCCATGAACTGAGTTTGACACCCCTTGCCTATAGTTTACGTGAGGGGATTTAAACGAGTTTGTTTTGGTTTCTATTGCAACTGTGAAAAACCAGACTAGACTGGTGCAGTGTTGATACCTTATGGACAAACTAAGCAGTGCAAGCAATTTTAAAGCCCACTAACAAAGACAGCATAACCCACCAAAGCAATTCTGAAGGCCAAAAGAGCAAAGGGAGCAGAGTAAGTCCAGTGGCATGAGTTTAACAAGTCCCGCAGAGGATCTGCAAAGGAATATGTTTGTTGAGTTTATTTGATGATTAAAGTCGTCAAACATTCGTTGGTTCCTGGTTCTTTATTACCTAGAATGAGTGCAAGTTTTAGTTACAGTAGGATCACATGCATCTCCAGAGAAAACTCAAAACACCAGCAAAAACATTGACACAGGACTAAAAATATAAGATCTCACTTCCTACAAGCATTTTGAAAGTGTTATTGCAGAACACAAACAGTACGCTGAAGTATAAATGCTCACAATGGTATCAGCCAAGTGCACGTGAACAACAATAGGTAGACCCACATGGAATCTGCACTCACAGGTTATTTAGCCCATTGAGTCCATTTATTTACTTTAAAAAAATGTGTATGAATATTTACGTTTATTAATTTTAGCAATATTTTTGAATAAGTGTGTAAAGTATTATTTTCTTTTAGTAGATATATTATATGAAAGACTTACTTTGTTTACTTGGCTCTAATTGAATTAGCATTATTAACCCTAAAGAAATTTTTTTTTTCATGCGTTGTTTTTAGTTATATACTCAAAATGATTCGGTATAAATACATAATCTTCTACAAGTGATGTCACTGGGGTTGGGGTTAGGGTTAGGGCTGGATGTAGGCATTAAAACAGCTCATAGGTAGAGGAGTTGGAGCTCAAGCTTCCCCTCATTGGAGCCCAAGTGGCTCTGCAGCGAGCAGCATCTCAGGTATAGGGGGATTTGGAAAAGTCAAGGTTTTAAAACAGTCAAAATTTTCTGCTATACTGTTTCTGAGGTATGTGTAAAAAATGTTTATGCTTTTTTTTATGACAACAGGATCTCCAGCAGAAAATATATCCAACGATGCCATTTTAAATGATTAAAAATAAATAAATTAGTGTTTTTAAAACAATTGAAGGTAACAGAAGTCAATGATTCACTTGAATTATTCAACCTGACGCGTTTACTGCTCCAAAATATTTAAGCGTTTTTTTTTTAAATAAAATATATTGTGTTCAAAGCAGAAAAAGTTTTTGTTTTTTACACAGACATTTAAAAAGAATATATTTTAGAGCAGTGATCACAATACCATAATACAGTAAAACAGTGATAATTATCTACGGTTATCATACCGTCAGAGTCTTATACCGGCCCATGTATAGTACAGAGAGATCAGTATATATTTGGTTTTACACCAATCCTGGACTCAAAGAAAAAAAAAAGCCATTTAATCCAACATTCTACATTGAGAAATAAACTAGGGTAAAGTAAATATCCATAAACATTTTTGCAAAGTGGAAAAATCCATCTTCAAAAACAACCCATGTTTATATTTTGGATTTCCAAAGTATTTTGATACAGCAGACTTTAAAGATAGATTTTCCTGTGGGAGATAGAGATTAGATATTGCACCCTCTGTTTCTGACATTCTCTCTGCTGTTCCTGTCTGAGGGGAGCAAGCTGAGAGACTAAGCAGTCAAGTGGAATGAAGTTGCATATGTGCAGGTGAGATTCTCATCTGGTACATTTTCTTCCATATCAACATTATAAAAAAAAAAAGCAGACTAGATACTATCGCAATAATCCATCATACCAGTATACAGCTACAACCTTCTAACTCATCCAGATCCTTCAAGCTATAGCCTTAGCTACATTTATATGGTTAATAAAACAAAAACAGGCATGTGCATACTATACTGAAGAGCAGTGGTCCTCAACTTTTTCTGGCATTCTGAAAACGTGATTTGTTTTTAACTGGCTGCAAGCCGCAAGTCTCTATTAGAAATAACGAACTTGCACATGAAAAAAAACACAATATGTGAACAAGGCCACTTGTTGTGCTAAGAAATGCACCTCTGCCTTGAAATGCACCCCCTTCATTGTCTTTCATTAGCATTCTCAGTCTACATTTAAAAGAAATGTAAATCAAGAGCCATAATTGATGAAAATGTATGATTATTTTTAGCAAGATAAAGAAGTGAAATGCATTTTAAAACACACTAAGTTTACAAATAACTGTAAAAAAAATATATATATATTGACTGTAGTAACTGTTGTTATGAGCCCGTTTCTAAAACTAGGGTTTTTGGAGGGTTTTTAAACAAAGAGAAAACATAAAATTGTTGTTTTTTTATTAACTAAACCACACATTAAACAATTCACTTTACTTATTTAAATTAAATCTAATTAATATATTTATAAATTTAATTATATTTAAGTATATATATTTTCTAAGGGAAAGATTCAGTTCATAGAACTCACCTCAGTCACTATAATTAGTAGTCATAACTATTATTACATTTTTTTTTAATGCATTTAAGTTAACATACGCACATTTTACGGCAGGGGTTGCGTTTCTCGGCACAACACCGGAACAAGCTTAACTGGCACTCTAGGTAAACGACGGTTGTGGGTGGGGCGGTTGTCACTGACAAAAGTGAAGAATGGGGGGAAGGCGTGGTTTTGGAATGGTGGTGGGGTCCCTATGCCACCCCTAGCAAGATGCCACCCTGGGCAATTGCTTACATTGCCCATGCCTAAATTTGCCACTGTTTCACTGGGCAAGAAGATATAATGATATCATCAGACTTCACCCCTTCGCAAAGAAACTTTCCAAAGATGTCTGTTTCTTACTCATTTTGCTAGCTTGTGGGTTACATTTTGGTGGTCATGGGGGAGTGGAGAGCATGAGACTGATTCCAGTGACGCTCCAGGGACAGACGAGTCTTCGCTGAGGCCAGCTTCCAGTCTCCATCGCTGAGACTGCAGCTCTGCACAAGACTTTTGGCCAGCGGAGAAATTAAAATGGTCGTGCCGAACTGAGTCTGGTTCTCTTAAGGTTTTTTTTCTTCACTCTCCTATTGGTGAAGTTTTTTTTCCCTCTCCGCTGTCGCCACTGGCTCGCATGGTTCAGGATCTGAAAAGCTACTCATCGATGAATTTGCTCTTCAGTTTGGACTCTCAATAATGACTTCAAACCACACTGAACTGAGCTAAACTGAACTGAACTTAAACACAAAAAACTGAACTACCCTGATCCAGTTACTATGAAGATTTATGTGAAGCTGCTTTGACACAATCTACATTGTAAAAGCGCTATACAAATAAAGCTTAATTGAATTGAATTTTGGCACTCAAGTGGCCAAGATGTAACTGAGAGAATATGGTCATTTTTCAAAATAAAATATTTTTCAACATCGTTCAGACTCAATAAAAAGCAAATAATTAATGATTTCTTGCGCAGCCCGGTACCAATTGAATCGAGGTTGGGGACCACTGCTAAAGAGGAAATTATCTTTACATCCACCCTACACATAACATTTGGTTGACAAGTGTAACTTAAGGCCTACGTTTTTCTTTATGACAGTTGCCAGACTGATTTTCCACTGCTATCAAAAGGAGAAACAAAGAAAAAGGAAGACACACAGGGCTTTGTGAGTGAGCTGACCGAATCTGTCACGCACTTTGCTTCATCCTGATGTTAACAAGCTTTGATTTGAACAAGTGACTGAAAGCGGTACAGCCCCATCCCAGCACCGCCACTGTAATCCTGCCAACAGGGGCAGAACAATCAGCATGTCAATAATTGTGTTGTGGAGCAGATATCAGATCAAACGCATTTCTCGGTGGAGATAAAAGCCCCCTGTTTCCCAATCCCGCCTGCATCCGAGGGCAGACGTGGCTCCGGATAGGGAAAAATATTCAGGGTCTGACCCTTGCGTAACACAGCTAGACTAGGAGAATCCATGATGAGCCTCTGTGCAACCTCGCTGCCGCCGTCCTGAGGCAGTCATACACCATGGCTGGTCATAGAAGCTCATTTCCTTGCAGAGACACAATCTTTGACATCTGTTTAAAATCTATTATGTAAGCAGCACAGAAATAAATGCGGCAGGACGAGGCAAAGGTCACGTCAAATCAAATTTTTCAATAAATTTAAATTCACTGGGTAAATTTAAGTATAAAGAAGAACACAAGCTGCCCCGTGAGAGAGGGATTCAATGTGAGGTGTCGTGAGCCAGATGAAGGAGCACTAACCAGCTGTTCAGCCACTTGTATATGCAACACTACATGAAGGATCCCCAAGCAGTTGTCTATGTACATCATGAGGGTATATGATAATAGCAGCAATAAAGCAGGTGAGAAACTGATAGTTAATAAGCCTATGTAATATGAAGTCCAGCATCTTACCATTTCACCCACGCATCCAGAACAAATAGTTCCCTCAGTCTGCAGTGCAACTTGTAGGACAATAACAAACAAACTGTGATCAATGCCGCACAGAAAACAATACCGATACATTCAGTAATGTACATTAGGCGTGCCAAAAGGTAGCAATTCCCAAATGTGCAGTGGTTCATTCACCTCATTGTGCCTTGATCACAATATCAAATGCACTCACAATAGAAAATGATGGACGGCTGTGGGAGCAAAGCACAAAAACACAAACAAAACCTCAAAACAGTTTTTGTCACTTAACCTAGAGGGAAGCTACAAGAGCTGAATATTATGCGAGCTACGAATTCAGCAAACATCCTTTGAGACAGATGGTACGTTACTAAAAAGTGTGGTTTCATGGTACACCACCCTCACTCAAAACTGAGTGCTACATGTACACTGTCAAGTGGTGATTAATGAAACAGACACATACAGCTTCTGGGAGACCAAAAGTTACTGTATATGCATTCTAAATTTATCTTTTATATTACTATTATTATTATTATTATTATTATTATTATTATTATTATTATCATTATATTATTATGCTTTTTATGCAACATGCAATTGAGATTCCAATATCCAACTTATTCTTTTCAATGTGAAAGTTATGTCCTGTAAAATATTAGTGTGTTAAGCTTTAGAAGCTTTAACAAATACCAGTTTGCAAGAAAGTAGTATAAAGAGCTGTACTAAATTAACTGGAAGTTCCTGACACCGGACGCTTGCATAATTCCAGGCGTGCCCACAGTCATGTTTAAAAATAAGATATCAAATTGCCAGTTTTTTTTTTTTTTTGTCTGAATATGGGTTTTGCAATATGTGTTACTTCAGTATTTTTGTAAAAAAAATAAATAAAAATAAAAACAAATAATAATAATAATAATAATAATAATAATAGACAAAAATTGAACATAATTCTGCTCCAAAATTGAATGTGTCTTTATTCTGGTTGTAAAACGCTCTATATAAAATGGATAGTTCTGCTGTTGCAATGCTACCCATCGAATTGAGCTACTAACAAACACTCTTTTAAAAATTTTAAAAAGTTCAAAGTCGATTTTGACTACCATAATTACTGACTACGACATTGTGCTAAATGGATATTATGCTGGTAGTACAAACTATATAAGTAGTTGCATTTTTCGCTAAAACTTATTCTTCTAACTGCGGGTAATAAGCTGAGTGTGTAGCACAAATACACAACACAGGAACTTAATGCTGATTGGTCAATTATGATTTAGGTCTACTTTTATTTATTTAATTAGGAGTAGTTCATTATCGTTCACTACATCATCATGGTTCAACCCCTATAGCGAGTTTAAAAAACAATAAAGTTCTTGCATGAATTATGAATTAGAGTCATTCTCATTTAATTTTAAGATCGCACTCTTCCTATGGTCAAAGAAAATCTTCCCATGCGGGAGGAACATTAAAGCGCAAACGGGGAATTCCTCTGATATGATACTGCTTGATTTTTGAGTTGTACAGCTTTGTATCTGTTCCTGTAACAACCCCATATGCATTAACTGTATTCACAAAATTGCACACTCTCGTAATTGATTAAAAAAACTAACAAAATCATAGTTGGTTGTGTCGCCACCTACTGGCGTAACAAAGTAAAGGCGATGTAAAACGTCACCGACAGATCCTAAATTAATACTAAATGTAATCATAACATTTGAACCAAACTCTTTACAATCACAAGAAAAGTCCACGACAGACTATCAGCTGTCAAACAGGAGAGCCACCAACTTGAATTAACGCTAACGTTAGTTGTTTTACTGCTTCCCTGAAACATTGCAGATGTTTACAATTCATATCAAACATGTTTAATGAATGGTTTACAACTACAGTGTCGTTCACTATTTAAACAGCTCGTTTTTAACCGGTCATCGTCGCTTTCGATCCTAAATTTAATCGGCAAGGGGAAAAAAACTCATTTTAATAGAAAGACTCGTGATATTGTGTGAATGCAGTTAAGCAAAACATGGTTCTTTGATAGCCTGGCTGGCAGAGAAATCACAGCACGGAGCGATAACACTATCTTTGTGAGCCCAGTCTACAGACTTTGGCTATTTAAACGTGCGGACTCTCTACCGTCATGCCGACTGTTTTTCCACATTCACACACACACGAAACATTTCAATACAATCGCCACAAACAACTTATATTCGCACCACTCCAGCGGCATTCAACATGAAGAAAGCAGAAAACAGAAAAACCTACCTTTCGACTCAGCGTTGTTCCCGAATAGAAATAATAAGCTATGCCCAGAACCCAAAGCACAGCGAAACATAGATACATCCTAGATTTCCTGCGCATTGCCGTGTTTTTTGATGCGGTGATACAGTGGCTCGCTCGAGGTTTGTGCCTTGAAAAGCCACTGACGTCCACGTTCTGCGTCTCGCTGTGGCCACAGCGCTCAACTAACAAGGCTTCAGCAGCAGCAGCGGTTGGCTAGAGGAAGAAGCAGGAAACAGCCAGCATCACCGGGTTAGAGGGGAAAGGGTAACCGACTTTAATCCAATCACGCTCCGCAGAGAAGCGCACGGAGGCGGGCCGGGGGTGGAGACATCCATCGTTAGCCTGAACCTCCTCAAGATGCGCCGAGGAATCATTGTTTGGCGCATGTTGGAGAAAATTTCACTAACATAGTATTATGGTATGACGCTTTCTCTCGAAAGTCATAAAATACGCTTGCTTTTTTCCACTGTTGCATATTTTTTTAATCTGCTCATCTTGTAACCCAGCCTTCTCTCGTACACAAAGTCATTGTTTGGTTTAATTTGTCATTTAAGCAAATAGCTTTGGATTTTTAGAAAAGTTATATAGATCCAAAAATTAATAAATTTATAAAAAGTTTGTTTTAATTACTTTAAAGAGGAAGTCTTACAATTGAATAACATATTCATAGCATTCTTAGCAAGGAAAGGCAAGTGTATTTATAAAGCACATTTCATAAACAGTGGCAATTCAATGTGCTTTCTAATGAAAATAAAAACAAATAATGAGTGAAAACAGATTAAAATGTGTTAAAACAGGTTATTAAAAAAGGAAAAAGAAAACAAAGACATAGTGTGATCTGTCGTCACATTCTTAGTGTTACACTACCCTGACATTAAATAAAATACTTTCATTTCATTATTTGAAATGAAATATAAATTAAATTAGGGAACTAAACTAAAATTACTTAACTAAATCAGTAATAGCGAAAACAATTAATAATTGTTAATATTTGGATTTGACCATTCAGTGGTTTGTTAGGATATAGGACAATATTTGGCAGAGCTTCAACTATTTAAAATCTGGAATCTGATGGTTAAAAACAAATCAAAATATTGAGAAAATTACTTTTAAAGTTGTCCAAATAAAGTGGTTGGCAATGCATATTCCTAACCAAAAGTTGTGCTTTGACATGTTCATAAAAGAAAACGTACAAACTATATTCATGCAAAATAATCTTTAATTCTGTAATGATTTTTGGCATACTAGAAAAATCAATAATTTTAACCCATACAATATAGCCACAAATATATCGTGTGATTTTTCTTTTAGGCCAAAAATATACCCGTGCAACAAATACTGGTTTTGTGGGGTAGGGTCACATATTTGCTAAGATTACACATATACAGCACCTCCCAGAAACTCAGAAATCATAATTACAGCAGATTATTTTGGTAAGGAACCAAAAGCCATCAATTACAGTTATGCCATTTAGAGCTGCTCATCTAGGCTAAATTATAGATAATCATATTTCATGGGCCTGTACAACTGTGACTCCTCACCCACTTTTTGTGAGACATTATTTGAAATCTTCGATTTCAGTTTTTTTTAAACTAGAGGTATGCACATTATAAAAAAAGTTTTCAACAAATACAATGGTTTCACATTTTTATAAAATTGTTGTAAGTTTGCTTTGTAGAGTAGTTTTAGTCTAATTGTGGACCCAAAATAATCATTTGTTCCTATAGAGAATTAATTTCATTATGTTGAAATCGTGTCGGAATAACTTGCTTCTTTAATTTGATTTAACATCACTGAAACTAATCATTACAATGTGATCATGATTTAGTAAAATAAACTATTATATTGTGCACATTATTTACATGAAGGAAGGAAATACATTTGTAAAAATAATTGGTGGCAACAATATACATTTTTCCCCTGCATGCAGGTGCAGGAGTCCGAATTAACTAATTCAATGAGACCTACTGGGCTCCTCTAGAATAGACCCATACTGAGAACATTTACACCTTTTACATACTTAATAAATCCCAGTGTGTCTGGACAGAACTATTGCTCAACACAAGACTGATCTTAAAGGTTAGTTTGCCCCAAAAATGAAAATGATGTCATCATTTACGCACCCTCAGGGCCATTTGCATCCATAATACATATTCAAAATAAAACAAATCAGTTTAATAATAAAATTCACCAAACTGAGAAATTTGAAACAGTCAAATACTCAAATAATGCTGGTTTGTTGTAACTGAACACATTTGAACAACAAATATAGACAAACACGATGTTGGGTAATTTCTGTAATAATTTTAATTAGTTTTTTAACCCAACAATTGGGTAAAGGGTTTGTCCATATTTGTCCCAATAAAGACTTACAGCAACCCATATTTAATTTTAGAATACAAAGAGTATAAAATAAATCCAAATTAATTAAAATGATTAAAATAATTAAAATAAATAAACTTTTATTCACATAGATCAGCGAACATAATCAGAAGCTCCAAACCTTTTTTATTTTTTCTGTTGAAGACAAAGAAACAAACTGCTGGAAACCAACCTCTTAGTATTTCAGAGCCTTTCATAGTATTTGTTTTTCCTACTATGGATGTCAATGGGTAACAGTTTCCAACATTCTTCAAAATATCTTCTTTTGTGTTCAAACCTACCTAGAACAAACCTCATATTTTCTTTCAAAAGATCATATGCTGTGTGACCCAAGAATGAACCACATTGATTCCTGCATGGCACGCTTGTGCTTTCATGATCCCAACTGAATACTGTAAATAATGTCTCCTGATCGATGTTTATACATGAATAAAAGCCTCAGTGCTGAATTGCATTAGTGTCTCTTGGATTAAACCGCATGATTCATAAGGGATTTTTTTTTCATCTCTTTACAAATATTCTCCGACATCACAGTGAACAGATTTACAGTAATGGGACTATTTGACACAAAATGAGGGAGAGTAAATGATAACAGAATTGTCTTTCTAGGGTGAACCAACCCTTTTGCACTTAATAAAAGCTATAGAACACTAATGGAATAAATGCAGCTTCGCAAATTGATGCTTGGCGTCTTCTGGAAGTTCACAAGGATTTTGTTTAAATATTTGACAGAGACCTAGAGAGATTTGAAGATGAGCCACACTCATCCCTGCATCAGCTGACAGACGATTGATTTCAGACAGTCGATAGTGACATTCACTTATTCATCAAAACGGGCCCACTGGGTGTCTTTTAAAACCTGAGAGGGAAAAAAAGCCATCTAATTTATACATGTAGAAACTCCTTTAAATTATCAATGGCCAGCTGTGATGAATAATACAAGCTACAATTGGAAACAGATTCTTCATTTTAAAGAACTCATTAAAAATTGACCTGAATGTTTTTGAGCCATCGAATAATTTAAATAAAAGACGAGGCTGATTTAGGAAAAACTCGCTGCACTTCTAAAGGAAACACTTGAACGACCTACTTTTCTTCTGGTGACAGGCAGCGCACACACTGGATCATTATGAACACGGCGCTGCAGTTAAAGATTTGGGCTGCCAAGTGGCACCCCATTCAATCTTGCGTCAAACTTGAGCGAAGCACTTATCCTCCGATTGCTTCAGGACAGCTGCTGATGCTGTAAGTGTGCTGTAAATTGATTAGGATTGAGTGTCTATGAAATAACAAATAGCTGGAGGGTTCGATCATGATGTGCCAAGAATCAGACCACTCCAATATAACAACATAATAAGGTAAATGGTTTGAGTTCCTGATTTATTTACATATAAATGTTATAAAAACCTACAAAAATCTGAATTTGATGTCTGAAAGAATGTACACGGTACAGGGGTTGGATGATGAAACTGAAATACTGGCCAATTTAGTGTTGGAGGTTTCGCCAGCAGCAAAAATCTTGGGCTGCAGACAATCTGAAACAACTGTGATGAGTCCATTTTCACTGTCTTTCCCACATCCGTGAAGGTTCAGTGTGGAAAAGCCCAAAAGAAGCATACCACCCAGACTGTTGCATGCCCAGAGTGAAGCATGGGACTGCAATATCACCCATTGGTTTTAAACATTGTATCCTGACAGCGATGCCTGTATTAGGATTATAATGTACCAATACACACAGCAAGACTGGTGACAGAGTGGTTTGATAAACATGAAAGTGAAGTTGAACTTCTCTCATGGATTACACACTCACCAGAGCCACTTTGGAGTGTTTTGAAGGAGCCAGGATTGGTTTTCCTGCCCCAGCATCCCAGTGACCTGGCCACTATTCTTCAAGAAAAATTGTACAAAATCCATCTGGCCACTGTGCAGGACTTGTATTTGTCATTTCCAAAAAGAATTGATGCTGTATTGACTGTAAAAGGAGGCCAGACAACATACTAATGAATTGTTGTGTTCCAAAACCAGGCGTTTCAGTTTCATTGTCCAACCGTTGTAAATGCTACAGACATGAAAACCTTTACAGGGTTCCCGCTCTAAGCCAAATGTCAAATTACCTGACTTTCACTAACTAAAAAGATGAATTTCCATGACCTACAGTAGAATAAACAGAAAGACGGGCAGCTGTTGTGTCCGTCCAGAATTGAACAATTCTGTGATTTTAAAATTTAAAAGCAAAATCAAGCAAATGGCACAACATGTTGAGCTTGCCGTTTTTAAAATTGCAAGTTCCTGCCGATTTTGGCAATAAATCGAAGTCTGCATTTGATTGCCGGTTGAATAAAATGGCAGTGAAATTTAGCTTAACCATAACTACAAGCAAAACATGTGGAACAACATGATAAAAAACTAATTTTAACTATAAATAATAATAATAATAAATACATCTTTTAACCCTTATGTACTGTTGGGGATGTTTTCAACCACTCTGGGGTGATTTTGTCTCTTAATTTAACCTTTACTTCTGTGTTTTTGCTAGCAGAATGATTTTTGGTGACAAATCTTACCATCTTAACACATATTTTAGGAAAATGCTTTGAAATTTTTAAATAACAAATTTGTTACCCTTTTATTATGCTAGGGATAAAAAAAATCATCCTCGAAATTAAACTGTTGTAAAAATGCATCATTTGCATCAATGCATATTTTCATAAACTTGTTTTTTGCATAAATCTGTTAATCAACCCCAGTCCTGATCAAAACTACTAAATAGCTTAGAAAATTACCGGATTTTAACTCTTTAATTGCCAAATTCAAAAATGATGTCACTGATTTGGTGAAAATAAAACACATAAAATGACATATATTCAATATAAAAGTAATTGTGGACTGGATTATTTTTAACTTATATCAAAGTCTTGGACATGTCAAACAACATACATCACCTTTGATGCATTGTTTTTGATTAATTTGATTTTTTTTTTCCCTATTTTATTGTTGGTGGCTGTTTTTGCCCTTCAATTATAACCAATTTTTTTTTATTACAAAACCATGACACCATATAATCATTGATGGTTAGTGGTTTTCCCTGTTGGAAAGAGGTAAAATTCTAGATACCCTCTAGATAGGCCTGTATTTAGTAGTTTTGATTTTATGCAAAAAATTATCTGATGGATTTTTACAGCAATTTAATCCAGTCTGATCTCTAATGTATCTAAAGGGTAGTAAATTTGAACAGTGCACAAGGATTAAAATTACAAGATTTTCCAGAAACTCCATGACCCATGGGAACCCTACCTTTAGCGTCTGAGAATTACAAAAGAAAAAAAAGATTTTCAAGAATTGAAATAAATAATGTCATAGGTTTTGAGAGAAGCCATAATTTTAGGCCCCAAATATTTAAATAATAATAATTAGTCCCTGCAAAATCCTGGAGGCACTGAATACATAAAGAATTTCAATTGTGTCCTGGAAATAAAAAATCGTAAGTTGAGCAAAAAATGAAGTTGAGCAATTTTCTGTATAACAATGAACTGAATTGCCTTGCGTTTGTGTGGTCGGGACTTCTGTATGGCATTTTATAATGTAACTTGTGTCTGTCTCCTATAACAGAAAGAAGAAAATTAGCCTTAAATGACCTGTACTGTATTCTGGCACTCTCGACAATATAAAGCTTAATAAAAGGGTTTTATTGTCAAAAACCTAACAAAAGCCTCAAGGGTATAATTAAACATCAGATTATTATTATTCTGTTAGTGTGGTTGTGCATTTCCTGCTCATAAACTTGGGATTTGAAACTCACTTTACCGTGGGAACATTTGGCTTGTAGCCTACAATTGGACAATGATTCTCATTTCCTATGGTGTCCATTTATTGTAAAAAAAGGTCTATAATACTTTATTGCTTTCCTTTCAACCTCTTTTCAGACCCTCCAATACAGAACTTCCTGCAATGAAGGAGGAAATGTGAGGTCAGGGTGGAACTAGCATATTGAGGCACAAAGTATGATTATTATTACATCAATTATGGAATTTACCATTTTGTCATTGCAGGAGATAATAAAATATATTTTACCACTCATTTATAGGAACTTTTCTGAGTATAAGTGCACATAAGTGCATGTTAAAAATATATTATCATTTAGTTTAATGTTACTTTAATTTATTTTAATTATCAGGTTTTCAATTTTTTTAATTACACAAAGTTTAACATATTATTCGTCAGTCAGTTTGCTTGATGCAAGTTGAAATGATTCAATGGTTAATTTGATTTAACAAAAAAAATAAGGCAGCAATAATTTATTTACAGTTTTATGTCAATATCAAAGACTTAAATCAGTACCTTGTAAATATAATAAGTGAGGCAAGCAAGAAGAGTATTACCAGATACTTGTATAAGCATGATTGGTGATTGGATAGAAACTGTGAAGAAATAAGCAATATGGAAGAATTGACATCTATTTCGAGACTTCAAAAGCACTTATTTCTAAAACATTGCAAGAAATGGATTAATTACTGCAACCTTAACAACTGTTGAATGCATTGAATCTAAAACAAAGTAAGCCCTCCAATGTCGTGTCCTTTATTTACTTATTATTACTATTATTGTATTTGTGTATTTCATGTCCAATGCGGTAAAATTGTATATTTTTGAATGTAAGACATTCTGTTGTAAAATTTAAAAAAGTTTTCAATAAAGTATTAAAAAGACTTAAATTAGAGGTTTTCAGTTTTGTGATACAGCCTGGAGTGAATTACAAATACTTTGGAGATTATGCAAAATAAATATTTTTCTTGTTCCCATTAAAGCTTAACCTTGTTTATGAATATTCTGATTGTGTTTACATTCTCCCTTTCCAATCTGTTTACAAAACATCTAGAATAAAATAAAAAAAAAAACAATGTGTGTCTTAAATCGCATACTCATGTACTTTTCTACCGCATTTTATAATATAAATATTGTATTTATTGTGCATTTACACTGCGCACGCACGCACGCACGCACGCACGCACGCACGCACGCACGCACGCACGCACGCACACACACACACACACACACACATATATATATATATATATATATATATATATATATATATCCCATCTCTGGGAATCATCCACACACACTCATACACTACAGACAATTTAGCCCACCCAATTCACCTGTACCGCATGTCTTTGGACTGTGGGGGAAAACCGAGCACCCGGAGGAAACCCACGCGAATGCAGGGAGAGCATGCAAACTCTGCACAGAAATGCCAACTGACCCAGCCAAGGCTCAAACCAACGACCTTCTTGCTGTGAGGCAACAGCACTACCTACTGCGCCACTGTGTCGCCCGTTATAAATTATCAACTTATTAATTATTTTTTCTAATTATTTTATTTCATTTCATTTGTTTCTAAGTGACTGCTGTTGGTTACATTTAGCTTTAGTTTTCATGCAGAGATTTTTTATTTCATATTTTTAAAATGGATTTAGTATTAGTTTTCATGTACTAAAATATTTAATGAACAACTTTGTCGGTGCACACACAGTCCTGAAGTATTAAAGTATTCACACATGCCAATAATAATGTTTTTCAATGACGTTTTCTCAAATACACATTCTAGTAGTTTACATGGGACAATAGTAATATCACGCATTGAAACCCATTTGAAAATGCGTTTTCAGGTTCCCAAAACCCCGTCCAAAATGCCATTCATTTACACAACTGTTTTCCATTTTTAGTTGATAGCAGTGTTGTGTAAATGTGTCTAAATCCTTATTTCCACTGTGAAACAGCAATTCTCCAAATTGGCTGCTATACCATGTAACGACCTGAAGTCAACGAGCACTCTTAACCTCAATTGAAAATAAAATAACAATTTAATAAAAAAAAAAAAATGTGCACATTTTCAAACATGTCAACACTGACTGAGCAACTCAAAAATGAGGCCAGCTGACTCCTGCAATGATAAATGTACAGTCACACTTAAAATATTAACAAACGACATTGGAGCTCTACAATAAACACACAGAAATCTGTTATAATAACCATTGATAAATGCGCATTTCTACCTGTCATCCAAAAGTCTCGAACAGAAATCCATGTAAAATGAGTGTGAACAGGACTCTTGCTATGTTATTTTAGTTATTACGATGACCTGTCTGCATTTGTGTCCTGTGGGGAAATGTCTTTTTTTCACTCTCTACACTCAGTGGTTTGTTGTATCTAAGGGCCCTACATTTGAGCATTCACTAGGGCTAATGAGGCGAATCTGTTTTGCAACAGACTTGGCTCTCAGCCACTGGTTTGATCATCCCTGCCAGCTCCTGGGTGCCGACTGGGATGCTTTCTGCCCTGTTCTGGCCTTTCGCTTTACTGCAAGACCCCCTACAGATAACAATTCCTCGAGTCTTTAGCACAGACCGCTATGGCCAGCTTTGAAAGTGCCAAGCCAGGATCTGATAGGAACATTTCATTGTGCTTAAAGCCATTGATAAGCCAGCCATCCGCTTCCAGCTAAATGGCAACTCTGCCTTACTATTTCAACCTCCTGGACAACTCCTCTTTTCACATCAAATGCTTATGTTATGACCTTAAAAGCAAAGAATGTGAGGGACAAATCGAGTAATATCAATCCAAAAATATAGCCTGAAATCATAAATCAGAATAGGTGCATACATTAGACCAAAAGGGAACTAGTCTTCAACTGAAAACCCTTCATTCCAATTGGTTTCATCTTCATTTCTGTCAACTGAAGGAATTCCTTGCCATTGCCCCTTTAAAACCTCATTCACACTACCACTGACCTTGTATCTGCCTTTCACCATGGGTGCCGACTGAATTCATTAGTGGGTGTTTCCATCTTGAGGTTGCTTAGGTACCATTCATGATGATATTCACTGCAAGCGAGTTCTCTTGCTGCTGAAGATAAACATTGTGGAGGTTATACTCTAAAAATAAGTGGAATCAGTAGATGCTTAATTATAACGATGAACAAGACTTAACTCTGTGCTTTGCCATTTTGGCTATTTATCTCCTGCAAATGTTGGTCTGTGTTAGTTTTCAACATGGAGAATTCAACCAGCTGGTGCAGAAGCTGAGGTGGGATCACGTCAGCTGTACTGATTTGTGTCAGTATAACTTAGTTGTGTCACTCGACAGACACACATTCATCTCCAACAGTTGATGTTGTTTGCATAGCTGAAGGTCACCAGAAGTCACTATCTATCCTTTAAAATGAATGGTCATTTGTCGATTTGACGCTCATAATGTGAATGGGGCTTAATGCTTGCATTGTTGAGGTTTAACAGATACGTAATACAGAGTAATACTGTATAATCAATTTAAGTAATCTAACATTAATGAAAAGGAAAATCTGAATTGAGCTAGATTATGACACTATTGTCTTCTCTTGGGCTGCTTTATAGCTGAATCCACAGGTTTCGTAACTGAAAGGTTATTAAATCAAATCACTTTTATTGTCACATCATCAGCAGCACGTGTGCTATGATGAGTGATAAGCTTAGGTGCTGGCTCCAGACAGTACAAACTACAGATGCAAATGCAGATGCAGAGCGCAAATACAACGACAACCAACACTGAACTGACTAGAGATGAATAATTATGTTACCTTCCCTTAATTTTGTCTAGGGGAACACAGGTACGCAACAGAATGTTAGTGGAGTTTGTGTGTGTATATGTGTGTGTGTGTGTGTCAGCAATAAGGTCCCATGAGCAATCTACCAAAGCACTACACGAAAGAAAAATGCAACTTGAATAAAGATTAACGAAAGATTTAGTCAATGATTAAGGAAGGGTTTCAAGAAAGCTTCAAGAGGGAGTTCAAGGCAAACAACAAACACAAAGTCTAACTGATAGAAAGGGAAGAACTAAATAATCTATCAAAGAAAAGAAAAATACAGCACTCCCTTACTAACATAAACAGGAGAAAACAATTACAAAAAGGAAAATGGCACCCCCTCTCTACTAGAGTTGTCGCGATACCATTAATTCACATTACGATACCATACCAGCTGAAGTATCGTGATACCAAGTAGTATTGCAATACTGTAATACATAAATCTATGAAACAAAAAAATTGTCAGAAATACTACATTTTATGTTATATTAGGTCTACTTGAATTGAATTAATAATTCCCTTATTATTGAAAAAAGTATTTGCACATCACTTCACCTAATATGCATTTGTTCTTTTAGTTTATTCTGCAGATAACTGACCAAAAAAAAAAAAAAACACAATAAAATAAAGAAAAAAATTATACAGAATGAAATTTGTTACAAAAAGAGCAAATTATGCTGTATGAAGCGGAGTTTTTTTTTCCTGTTGCTCTTTTGGGTTTTTCATCTATTGTTTTTTAGTCCTATCAGGTAAGAATCCAAAGTAATACAATATTTTACTTTGTGAGTCGCTATTTTTAAGAGACTGTTGCGATTGTTGTAGATAGTAAATCATATTGAAAGGAACAGAAATGAACTGATTCAGATTTGCATTTGAACTGAAGCTTCAGAAAACATGCAATATGCTACCATAAAAGGCATGAATTCAGTTTTGCAACCTTAAAGTGCTCCACAAACTATTCAACAAAATGGTCTATAGTTGCACGAACTTGTGAGGATTTTAGTGACATTTCCACATGCAACATTATGTATTATAGATAGACCGTTAATGACGATACTACGGTTTACAAACTACAGTGGCACCACCAGTATTTTGGAGTCATTATATCACAATACTACCATAGTACCGGTAAACCGTGGAACCTTACTCTCTACTAACCCAATTCTAAATTAACAATAGTAAATAACAAAGCATTAAATAATTAAATAAATAAATAAACTCACAACCAAAGAGTTTCTAAGGCAAAACTCCATGAGATGAGCAAACAGCAAACAGAACTTGAACAAATTAAAGCTTCTAATCAACAGATAATGCTTTAAAGCAGACAAGTCCAAACTCATTCCTGAAGGGCCGGTGTCCTGCAAAGTTTAGTTCCAACCCCAATCAGACACACCTGGGCTAGCTAATCAAGCTCTTACAAGGCTTTCTAGACAAAACTTGCCTCAACACACCTGCAAGGATGGAGCTAAAATCTACAGGACACAGGCCATTCAGGAACAAGTTAAAGCCTTTGTAAAACCACACACACACACACACACACACACACACACACACACACACACACACACACACACAAAACACACTGTTCTAGTGAAGACATGCTGCTCCTCTCATCCTCATCCTCTTCTCATAACAAATGACAATCAGTTGTAGAGCTGCTCATAGCTGAATAACGTATTTTAGAACTGGTTGAATTTACTCCATTAACTGATTTGACTGGAATGATGACTACTGTTATTGTAGAGCAGATTTAGTCTCATGAAGCTCGCATCATTAATTCTGTTATTTATTTTTGTTTATAACACTGAATCTGCTCTAATCGATATAATATAAACCTCTGTATAAAAACACTGTCTGTGATTTGACAATTCTAGGATAAACACTAACCCCTGACTCAGCTGAACAAAGAAAAAAAGCTGAGGAAGCTTCTTACAGGTGGTCCAACTCTTTTTCATTTGTTTAGTTGCAGACACACAATCCAGGACTGTGTTCCATTCTGAAGGGATTTTCCCTAAGTACTCATCTAGAGGTATGCAGTCCAGTTGCTGTAAGACCACTTACCTGCAGAGTTCAGCTCCAACTCTAATTAAACTCACTCGAACCAGCTATTCAAGAGCTTCAGAGTCACTAGAAAATTCCAAGTGTTTTGGAGCCAAACTCTGCAGGGCATTGGTCCTCCAGGAGTAGGATTGCACATCCTTTGAAAGTTTTTTTCCTCCAAAGAGAGAGAGAGCTTCAAATGTATAAATGGTGTAGGAGGCTAAAAAAAAAATTGTCTATTGGAATGTGCTTCCGCATCAACTGGGATTGAAAGTGTACCTCAGTAGCACCATTCAAAATTCTTGATTGGCCTATAAAGTGGCCAGTTTTGGACACTTCTGTATGGAATGAGTCCACATTATCATAGTTATGACTGTCCCCACTCCAAAGTACCCTTCAGAGATGGATTTATCCCAGTTGGAGAACAGTGCAGGCTTCCTAAAGGACTGCAGACTAATTGTGAAACAGCTCCACCATCAGACTGCCCTCCAGACACTCATCTACATGCTCCACAAGCATGCCAAGCCAGCCAAGCACTTGCAGAGCTGGACAATATATTCAAGAACTTGTTCATGGAGCCCTCGACTTCAGAATAGTGTGAATGACACTCAAGCATAATGGAGAGTAAACCACCTGCGGGATTGAAGAGTTATAAGTGCTTTAGCATGTGTAACAACTGACTTATGATATTGCCTTTAGTCACCGGATAATCCCACCATGAAGTTTAAACACCTCCTGGGACATGTGGGTGCTTCAACTCTGTTACATTTGTCTTAGGAACTCAGGTATAGGAACTAGCCACAAGGTCAGCACCCAGGTATATCCTGCTAACGTTAGCATTCTGAATGTGTAACACTTTAAAATATGGTGCCAGTGTTTTGTATGGCTTACAGTATGCCTGATTCTTTGTAGTTTTTATTGTGCTGGATTAGACCCCACTCTGAAATTAGGAACTAATTTAATTCTCCAATGAGTTAATAGGAACTACAGTAATCTGAAGGCCTCTACTCTTGTTGGCTGGCAAACTACAGCACTTGCTACTTCTTCATGAAACCAGTAACATGGCCAGCCAGTCCCATCAAACTTGGAGAGTTTATGCTGAACATCTTGTTATATAGAAATAGTATTGGTTCCAGTAAGCTGAACATTTATTCGGTCTGCATCTGACCAGTTTGGAATCCAAATTGTCTTAGGAGAGAACATCGGGAACAGTGTGTTTGCTGTACACTGCAGGAGAGTGCTGAGACACAGTGGAGCATTTACTGTGACTGCACTATTAATGTTCAACACCATTTTTACAATATAGGTCTAACAGGCTAGATTTTTAATTGGTTATTTGTCATCCAGGAGACACTTTTACAGTACACTAATTTTACAGAGTCCACCTGGATCTACATCAGGTTAATTAGTTTGCTCAGAAGCACAACCCAGAGACTGGATTTCGCCAACTCCAGCTGATGAGCTGCACATTAGTTTCATAACCATTACAGAATTTATAAATTCAGATAAGCTACTGTAACACCATAACAGTTTTAGTTTTACATGAAAACTGCACAATAGGGTTTGGCTAATACTACTTAATATAAAATACATGGTGACAAGAATGCAGACTTTTTTAAAATAGAGAAGCATCGAAATGAGGGTCAAAACTAGAATCTGGGTTGAAACTAAAAAATCTGCATGCACTTGGCCAAAAACTGAACCAAAACATGCTTTTATTTCATTAAATAAAGTAACTTTTTAAGATTTTTAAACTGTAACACAAATATGAAAAAAGACAGTACAGTAGAACTATTGCAAGCAGCAGAAACAAGTTTACTACATATAAATGATTGGTCAGCACATTATTTGAATGGACTTTGCCTTTCCAGTAAGCATGTGCAGGCAGGACTTGACATTAACTCTGATCATCAGCCACTGTGGCTGGTAGTTTTCCAACATTACTAGCCATTCACCATTTTCACAAGCCACGGTTTTGTTGTCGAGAAAATATATTTTACATGCATAAAATTTGACTTTGGCATGATAAAATTACATGATTTAATTTTAATTTCCACATGCGGCATTATTTATTTCGCTTTTTTGTGTTGTGTATGATCTTGCTAAATGAGCATGAGCAAATGGGTTGTGGTTTCATAGTGTCACATTGCAATTAGTTTTTGCTTCATATGACTTTTCATGGCTTAACACTAAGAATTTACCATTTTTTTCTTTAGCCACACCAAAAATAAATAAATCTTAGCCTAAAATAGCTATGAGCAAAAGAAAGCAGGTGAAAAACATTCCGTGTGCGATAATGAAAAGATGATCATGTAAAAGGTTCAAGTGAAAGCAACCTGCTGCTTACAAAAATCTGGAGCACGTGAAAGCAGCAGGATTGTGGGTACACGCGTGATGATTTTTGTTTTAAAGAAACCCAATTGCACCAGTTACGTTTCCAGGCACAGATGCTTCACGCAAGGAACAGTTTCTTTTTTTAAACACTTGCGTGCATCACATCACCTGAAATCAGCCTTGACACTGAAGCCCTCAGGATCGCCTGTGTCTCACCGTGTGCATTATTATCCTCCCATTTGGTTTTCGACACGCGAACAATTTATGATTGTCATCTCTCACGCCGGCCCTAAATATTTCAGTTAAATGTTCTTAATGAATTAGTTTTTTTATGTTAAAATGTAAATACTGTTACTTAATGGATAAGATAATTAAAAAATTGGAATTTACCATGGAAACTTTAATGTATAACAGTTTGGTATATTCACCTTTGGCCCGTCAACCTCAATCAAGTTTTTGGCCCTTCATAAGAAAAAGTTTGGGCACCCCTGATCTACAGCTACTTCACAAGACTCTAGAATTGTAAACACTAACTCCAACGGGTTCGCGCGGCTCTCTGTCCTACCCACATTGGTCACAGTTACCAAGCCAAGCCATCTAAAGCTTGCGATACGTGTCGTTGCAACATGTAGTTATATATTTTTTTAAAAGGTGCGTGTCAGCCACGGCGATGGCTATGCAACTGCGCAAATGCTGCACCAGAGCATATGTGTGCGATTGACACAGAAGTATAAATCAGCCTTTAGCCACCACAGCACATGCATAGAAACGTGTATGGCAGGTCCATAGCCATCCTGGTCAAAGGGGTTGTGGACAAATTAAGTCAAAATAGGACAAATGAGTTGATGTATGGGACAAATTCTGGTCCAGAATCCAGAATTTGTCCCATACATCAACTCATTTGTCCTGTTTTGACTTAATTTGTCCTCAGAACTACCCGAACCCCCACTGGCTACAGGCCTGTATGGGTACACTTGCACTTTAGTCAGCCCAGTCATTTCTACCTTAGGTGTGAAAGCCAAGCAATGCTGCATAGCCTTTTTTCACAGCTCATACTTTTGGCAGTTTCTCTTTCAGCTAAAAACTGAAAATGCCGATTTCAGTCAATAAATTTGTCAATCAACAACAAACATTTGGTCATCATTTATTTACCCTTATGGCATTTCAAACCTGTATGACTTTTTTCTTTAATAAGAAAATGATATTTTTAAAAACACAGGAAATTAAACAACAGAGCTACTGCATTTTCTAGTGTGGATAAAATATATTGTATTATTTTACACAAAAGAAAGACATACAGGTTTGCAAAAAAAAAAACAAAAAAAAAAAACATACGCACAGCTAAATAATGTCAACTTTTGTTTTTGGATGAAGTTACAACTGTTTTTATCACCATCTTTAAGATTTATTTAACTATAAGAGATTAATCAGAAGTAAAAAGACAAAATAGGTTTATTTCCTTGACACATTTAGGGCACTAAATATAACTATCAAACAGTGTACTTTTCTTCCCCTTGTCTTTGAGATTTGTGATAGTGTGTGTAACTACTGTACAGTTCATTGAACACCTCCTTGACGCCCATTTGAAGGGTGGTGTTCAAAAACTTGATGTCTTGTTCAACACAGTGGTCCAGAATGCAGTATATTCCCTCTGTTAGATGTGCCTTGATTTCTGGCTGAAGCGTCACCTAGAAAATAAGAGCAAAAGTATACAATGACAGCAATTATCGGCAAAGTGCGCTGATGTGATTCAGTGCAGTAACACGAGCCTCAGGTCACTCAGAAGGTCAAACACACTTCACAATTGAAGTGAACAAAAACAAATGGTTCTCAGATTGCGTTGGGCAACATGTTGATCCTTCAGTTTAAGGTTAACACAACCTCTCATCTGTTAGAATAACATTTCTGCCAAGAGTTCAAGACATGGGATGTGAACTCTAAAGCTGTAATAGTGTGTTTTTGAGATTTATAGCAGTTAGAAGACTCTGCTCAAACACCGTAGCAAATATTGACTTAGGCAGGCGGTTCACAAGATCACAAAAGAAACATTTGAGCAGAAATTGGCATGGGCATGAGGTAGGTGAGAAACAGAGCTTGGCGATATGACAAAAATCTTATATTACGATACAAGTCATCTTTAATCCTGATAACGATATAGTACTTTTAATTTCACTTATTTCTGTAAATTCAATCAATTAATGATTATACATGCATACATACACTTGACACATCTTGACTTAGATTTGAAAGTATTCCAAATTTACTCATTGATTTGCGATCAGATTTCTTCCCTTATATAAAATTCAGGGCAAATCTTTGATTTTCAAAAAATAATGGATTACAAGCATAAAATATCACTACATAAAATGCTAAATTTAAATATTGCTAAACTGTTATTGATGTTTCTGTTTGCATGGCTTTTGCACAAATTATTTTTTAAAGTATTAACGTAAACAATGTATTTTGCAACACCACAATGTAAACAATAAAACATAATGTGAATCTATAGACTTTTTATTTTGTCCATTCAGGAAAGAAGCGTGATTTAAGTGACTTAAGTGACAAGGCATGGTTGCTGGTGCCAGACAGGCTGGTTTGAGTATTTCAGAAACTGCTGACCTACTGGGATTTTCACACACAACCATCTCTAGGGTTTACAGAGTATGGTGTGAAAAAGAGAAAACATCCAGTGAGCGGCAGTTCTGTGGGCACAAATGCCTTGTTAATGTCAGAGGTCAGAGGAGAATGGCCAGACTGGTTCCAGCTGATTGAAAGGCAACAGTAACTCAGATAACCACTCATTACAACGGATGTATGCAGAAGAGCATCTCTGAATGCACAACACATCCAACCTTGAGGCGGATGGACTACACAAGCAGAAAACCACACCAGTCAACTAAGAACAGGAAACTAAAGCTACAATTCACACAGGCTCACCAAAATTGGACAATAGAAGATTGGAAAATAATGGCCTGGTCAGATGAGTCTCGATTTCTGCTGTGACATTTGGACGGTAGGCTCAGAATTTGGCATCAACAAGATGAAAGCAAAGATCCATCCAGCCTTTTATCAATGTTTCATGGTGTGTTGATGGTGTAATGGTGTAGGGGATATTTTCTTTGGGCCCATTAGTACCAATTGATCTTCTGATGGCTACTTCCAGCAGGTTTATCCGTGTCATTAAACACGAATCATCTCAGACTGGTTTCTCAAACATGACAATGAGTTCACTGTCCTCAAATGTCCTCCACAATTACCAGATCTCAAACCAATAGAGCATATTTGGGATGTGATGGAACAGGAGATTCACATCATGGATCTGCAGCCGACAAATCTGCAGCAACTGTGTGATGCTATCATGTCAATAAAGACCAAAATCTCTAAGGAATATTTCCAGTACCTTGTCGATCTATGCCACAAAGGATTAAGGCAGCTCTGAAGACAAAAGACAGTCCAACCCGGTACAATTAAAGTGTACCTAATTAAGTGGCTGGTGAGTGTTTATTACTTTTTTCTTTGTCATGATGACAGTACATAATATTTTACTAGATATTTTTAAAGACACTAGTATTCAGTTTAAAATTAAATTTAAAGGTTTAACTAGATTAATTCAGTTAACTAGATAAGTTGGGGTTGTAACGCAAATCATTGTAATTAGGCAAGTCAAACAAGGGAGCTCATAATATTGACCTTAAAATGTTAGTTAAAAAAAGAGAAAAAAAATGCTTTTATTTTAGGCGACATAAAACAAATAAGACTTTTCCAGAAATTTTTTTTTAATCAAAAATACTGCAAACAATTCCTTGCTCTGTTGAACATCATTTGGGTAATACTAAAGTAAAAAATAAATTAAATCACACACACACACACACACACACACAACACAACACAACACAACACAACACAACACAACACGTTTCAGTAAAGACTGAAAATAACTAGCAACTTACCCTCTGCAGTTCACTGACGTATTGCGCGACCATGAAGGAGGACAGGACAGTGAAATCTTCAGCAGCACTGGCAACATGAGTGTACATCCTCTCCACCAGCCTAGCACACATCAGAAGACTCTCTCTGTCTTTCTCAGAAGCTGAAAGCAGACATATCACAAAGCAATTCTGATATTTTAATTGGAACTGTCAAAACAGACTTGTTAACGCATGTGATTCATTATGCTAAATGCAGCTGGAGCGTTTAATTAAAACTATAACCCTGATTCAATTAATGTAAACCATGAACCCACTCTCTAAAACCACGTCACGTCAGCAAACCCTGTGATTTATTTTAACACAGACAGATTTCAGCAATATGTGTGATGTGGTAGGAACATTTTAGGTTTGATATTCCAAAACACTATCATGTAATGCACCTCAAATTATCATATAATCTAACCTAATGGGTGATTATTCTCATTAAGGCTGCATATATATGAAATAAAATATAGTACAGTCAAAATCAGTAATAAAGATTTTATTATGTGTTCAAATTTAATTTAGTAATTCTCAGTAGTAATTTTTCCAGTCTTTAATGTCACATGATCCTTCGGATATTATTTTAAAGTTGGCATGAAGTCAAAATACAGTTATAAACAATGTACATGTGCACTCATTATTTTGTTCACATTGATTTTGCCCTCATCAGTTTTAAATCTTCTCAGTATGACTACAGACTGAACCACAAAGCTGAGGACTGGTGGGGGATAACGGGTGTTTTCTAGGAGAAATAACAAAACGGGAGCATGGCAGGAGATGGGCCTGAAATATGGGAAATTTTCGGGAAAACCGGAGTGTTGGCTGGTATGCCTTAGAATCATTATCACCACCTACTTGATTTTACAAAAATGGTGATTGGCGAATTTTGGGTTTCCATTTCAGTCAATGTTTCATTATTATATTGCAAAGATCATTTTAACATCCATGAAGTTTTGGTACTCATGTTATGTAAATAAAAATAATTAATTAAAACACAAATGACTATTATTTAAGCAAATAAATCCTATTCAATGGCCAGAGTAGAATATTAATATAGTGTTATACATCTATTAAATATAAAAACATTTTTATTACATATAAAGATATATTATAGCCTGTACATATTAACTTGCTATTATTTCCTTCATTATAATTAATCCATTATATAAATTGAGCTCGTCTAATTTAGATCAGCAGAGCCAGCTTACGAGTATCCGCTATACTGACTCGGTCAAATGATGACTGATAGAAAACTGTTCAGTCGATAATATTAATGTGATCAGAAAACAACATTCCCCATTCACCCGTCTCGAACGTGAAATAGTATACATTATTGTCTATTGATATACTGATCTATTGATAGTAATGTATTGATGGCAAGGTCCGTGTAGACGTTAATAACATTAACATCCGTCATAATCATATATGGTTGGCCCCTGCTTAGATTGTGTGTCCTGGATTGTGTGCTGAAATGTGTGTGGGTCTGCGGGTCTGCACCTGGGTATTATTGTCCAAGACTGAGTTTGGACACCCCATATTACAACATTAATGCTGTAAAAGGAAAGGTTCTAAACTGAAAATATTTAAACATAAACCTTTCATCGGAGGTTTATCGTTGGCTGAAAAACACTAGTTGTGCATATAGCCCAATGGATGTACATCACTATAGAAGAAAAAAAAAGGCTAACTTCTGTTTCATGTCAAATTTAACGACCAGATTTGGTTCTCAAAAAAGTTATGATTATCATTGTTTAAAACACTAGTGCGGCTTAATATTTTTATGGATCTCTAAGATTTTGTGATCAAAAAACAGCATTTATTTATATTTGTAAAAGTCTTTTTGTCACTTTCGACCAGTTTAATCCATATTTCTTAATAGAATGTTCAAATCTTAATAAATCTATTAACTAACCCATACATTTCAAAGAACATCTGTCCGATGTCTTCAAATCTGGGGAATTCTATTCAAAATTTCCAAACTCATTAACTTCACAAGTGATTTATTTCAAAGACATCTCAGTTAAAACACAAGAAACAGGAATCCTGATTAAATCGCTTCAAAGTGACATTATCTTTGGATCCAGACAGAACAGAGTGATCATGCAGTCAAATTCAGACTTTGAGAAAGTTACCATAAGAAGTTCAATAAGACCGAAATTGCCTCACATCTGAATACATTTCAGTTCTGACCGAGCTTTGAAGTCAAAATGAAAGTCTGCGAAACGAAGAAAGACTAAATGTACTGATGCTACTCCAAAAAAATAGAAAGAGGCTTTAAACCTCAGAGTCATAAATAGAGTTCTCAATTCAAAAGGGATACGCCTTCAGTGGTAAAATGTGTTGAGCCTTGAGCTTCGGGATCAAATTCAACCTTCAGTCTACATGGAATTTTTTTTCTCCTTCACTTCACTTTGAAATTCAATCCAAAGAGCCACAGTCTGCGAGCGCCTGTCTCTGAACACAGCTCAACGAGGCGCTTGTCTCATTAGGTGAATCATACCTCTGAAATAACATATCTTTCTCTCTGCACAATAAAATCAGGGCAGCTTGTAGATGGAGAAGAAACAGAAGACATGACTCCATTGATACTCAATTAATGAATTGAGAATAAGACACTTTTTGTATTAAGTTTCAATTGTAATAGCTTTCCAGCATCAGGTGCTTTCCATTTTCTTTGTCTGCCAGCTACAACCAACATTAAAAGCTTGAATGCTAAAAGTGTTTTTGAATTCATTGACAATCAATTCAATTGGGTGCATAGAGGTTTTCTGGAAAAGGTTACAAAAGAGTCATGAATAGAAGATTAATTTAACAGCCAAGTGAAACTTAGCCCTCACATTTACTTCCCAGAAAAAGGTCACTTAAATTTGGTTTAGCAATTGAGCTTCAATTAATGCAAATTCAGCTCTGCCATCACAAGGATAATATCATAACCCAATATACACTCACCGGCTCCTTTATTAGGTACACCTAATTAGTACCAGGTTGGAACAATTTTTGCCTTCAGAACTGCCTTAATCCTTCGTGGCACAGATTCAACAAGGTACTAGAATAATTCTTCAGAGATTTTGGTCCATATTGACATGATAGCATCATGCAGTTGCTGCAGATTTGTTGGCTGTACATCCATGATGCAAATCTCCCGTTCTACCACATCCCAAATGTGCTCTAATGGATTGAGCTTTGGTTACTGTGGAGGCCATTTGAGTACAGTAAACTCATTGTCATGTTCAAGAAACCAGTCTGGGATGATTCGTGCATCATGACATGGCGCGTTATCCTGCTGGAAGTAGCCATCAGAAGATGGATACACTGTGGTCATAAAGGGATGGATATAGTAACAATACTGAGGTAGGCTGTGGAGTTGACACAATGCTCAATTTGGTACTAATGGGCCCAAAGTGTGCCAAGAAAATATTCCCGACACCAATACAAAATTCTTTGTAAACCCTAGAGATGGTCGTGTCTGAAAGTAGATCAGCAGTTTCTGAAATACTCAGACCAGCCTGTCTGGCACAAACAATCATGCCATTTAAGTCACTTAAATCCCCTTTCTTCACCATTCTGATGCTTTGTTTAAACTGTAGCACATTGTCTTGACCATGTCTACAAGCCTAAATGCATTGAGTTGCTGCCATGTGATTGGCTGATTAAAAATTTGCGTTAATGAGCAGTTGAATAGGTGTACCTAATAAACTGTCCGTGAGTGTATGTTTTTATAATTTAGTAACCCAAAAATTCTGTGTTGTAATTTTTGAATAAGTCAAAAATATAATATTTTATCAGCAAACAATCAAAAAAACACGTTCAGTTAATTGTAATATTAGTATCAGTTGCAGCATCAAAAATACTAGCTATTTTTCTAAATTAAATTAATTTTACTGAACCATTTAATATTTCACTCTTTGAAACATTTTAAGAGAGGCACAAGTTAAGATATAAAAAGATATTTTTTTGTTTATTAAATGATTTTGTCAAAGAAAAGTTAAAGCCTGTGGTATTGCTATATGTAAATTAAGATGTTCTTCTCCAGAAAAGTATTGACTGAAGTGCAGCCCTTTTTTAGTGTCCAAGACTCATTGTCTCCATGCAATTAATAAACCATCGGTATTGGCCTTTTAATAGTATTGCTGATATGCCAACAGCTTTAAATTAATCCAAAATCATTCATTACAGAAAACATTGGAGCATACCTAGTAATTTTTCTGCACAAAACTCTTGTGGATGTGTTTATAATAGGTGTGCTTACCTCTGTCAGTGTCACTCCGCTGTTTCCCTTCATGCATGACTGAAGAAACTAAGCGATAAAAGCAATTCAGGAAGGTGGGAGAAGCTTTCAGCATTACCTGCAAACATTTAAAGCTTTCATAATTGGTGCACAGCTGGACTTGATGTAAAATTCTTTAGCCTTTATGCTTATGCAAGTCTGAATTTACTGCATAAAGTAGAAAACAAAAAAACAATAACCATCTGTGCCAAAAAAGCAAGCTTTTAAGCATTGTAGATATGCTCAGATAGATGGCAAAACAACACTATGAAATCAATGACAAAATTAAATAAAAATAATAATAACATTTTAATAGAAGGCTGATTATTTTATTTTTTTTAGCTTCGTCCTAGCAACCTCCTAAGCTATGAGTGGAAAGTCAAATATTCACATCATCTTTACAATAAATGCCAATATACACTACCTGACAAAAGACTTATTGCCTATCCAAGTTTTAGGAACAACAAATAACTTGACTTCTAGTTGATCATTTGGTATAAGAAGAGGCTTATATGAAAGGCAAAGGCCTCTAGATTACGCTTTTTTTTTACCAAAATAAAATATGATCATGCTTTGATTTTTAATTATTTTATTAGGACAGTAAGGTCTGACTTTGCTTAGACAAAAAGAATTAATATTGTGTGTGACTCCCATGAGCTTGGAGAACTGCATCTGTACATCTCTGCAGTGACTCAAATAACGTATTAATAAAGTCATCTTGTATGGCAAAGAAAGCGTTCTTACAGGACTCCCAGAGTTCATCAAGCTTTTTGGATTGATGTTTAATGCCTCCTCTTTTATCTTACCTCAGAAATGCTCAATAATGTTCAAGTCAGGTGACTAGGCTGACCAATTCAGGAGCACCTTGACCTTCTTTGCTTTCAGGAACTTTGATGAGAAGGCTGAAGTATAAGGAGCAGTGCTATTCTGATGGAGAATTTGCCCTCACCTGAGGTTTGTATTGTAATGGGCAGCACAAATGTCTTGATACATCAGGCTCCCATACCCCCATACTGAATGGAACCCCAAACCATGACTTTTCCTTCACCAAACTTGACTGATTTCTATGGGATTCTTGGGTTCATGTGGGTTCCGGTAGGACTTCTGCAGTATTTGTGATTATTGGGATGCAGTTCAACAGATGGTTTATTGAAAGAATCTACCTTCTGCCACTTTTACAAATGATCAACTAGATGTCAAGATATTATTTGTTGCTCTAACAACTGGGATCGACCACAACACTTTTGACAGCTAGTGTACAAATAAGCCATATTGTGAAAATTAAACACATTATCTGGTCATTTAGGGCCAGATTTATTAAACAGGGCAAATAAGCATGAGGCTGAAATTACTTTAAAAAAGTGTGAACCAATGTAATCTACCAAAAACAGCATAATAATGCTGGTTAGTGATACACATATACTGAGATTTAGGCAAACACCAATAACTCTATTTTTGAAAGATACAAAAAACATACACCAAAAAACAAAAAAACTGCACAGAAACATCTAGTTTTTCCTTTTTGCTAAATAAATTACAATAGACTGTCCTAATTGTATTTATTTATTTTTTTGTATCATTTTTTTTTTTTTGTTAAAATGATTATAAGGATGGTTGTGCACTTGTACACTGTTTACCTTTACAAGGGAGGGAGCGTTATTCTATTGGGAATGATTTGCTTGGCAATCAATGAGTTCACATGCTAACTACTAATAAACACATGGTGCTTCCCAAATTGCATTCTTATGCACTATTCCACACCATTTTGTAATATAAATAGTGTAAGTAGTGCACTCACACTGAAAACTCAGAATAAGTGCACTTTAAATACCCAGATGATGCACTTATTAAACCGTAATAAAGAAGTGTGGAATGATGGACACTTCACACACTCAACACCGCAGCTTTGCTCACGTAGCGGTAGGGGCGGAGCTTTCAAGCACTGATGTTGGATTCCATTATTTATTTAGTATTGTTAAAGCAAAATTCAAAAGAGTGTGTATGGGTGTTTCCCAGTGCTGGACTGTGGCTGGAAGGGCATCTGCTGCGTAAAACATTTAAGAGATAAGTTCCGCTGTAGCGACCCCTAAGTAATAAAGCGACTAAGCCGAAAAGAAACTGAATGAATGAAAGCAAAATTTACATACAAGAGTGGCTATACCGCCTCCCGATGGTGAAGGCGGTTATCCTCATGGCAGGTATTATTTGGTAATTTGGTAATTTATTTCACAAATTTGGCAACCGTCAAACGTCAACCGGTAAACAGTTTGAATTTCCGCTTTAGTAAAAAAAAAACTATTAGTGTCCCATTTGGGACGACACTACATACATATACTGTTGATTGTGTAAGTGCATAAGTACATAGTGCATAAATGCATAGTGTATAGCAGGGGTCACCAACCCTGTTCCTGGAGAGCTACCTTCCTGCAGATTTTAGTTGCAACCCTGACCAAACACACCTGTTTGTAATTATCAAGTGCTGCTTTAGGTACTATTAATTGGTTCAGGTGTGTTTGATCAGGGTTGGGACTGAATTCTGCTGGAAGGTAGCTCTCCAGGAACAGGGTTGGTGACCCCTGGTGTATGTGTATAGTGTGCCGTTTGGGACGCAGCTATTGTTGCATAAGTGCCACACCCTGGTGTTTCCTGGTGGAAGTGGCCTTAATAATCAGCAGTATAATGCCCTCTGCCACACTGCACTTATTGTTCAGGAATGGTTTAAATAGCACGATGAAGCGTTCAGGGTGTTGGCCTCCAAATTCCACAGATCTCAATCCTATTGATCAATGGAATATACTGGACAAACAAGTTTGATCCATGACAGCTTCACCTTAAGACCTTAAGTTACCTTCTGCTCATGTTTGGTTTTTTAAAGCCTATGTCTACAGGGGTGTCAGCACTATTTAGAAGCACATAAAAAAACAAAAGCACTTTGGTCAGGTGGTCATAATGTTTGGCTTTTCAGAATGGTGGTCATACCATTTTGGCTTTTTAGAATGACGGTAATAATGTTTTGGCTTTTAAGGATGGTGGTAATAATGTTTGTGTATAATATTCAAATATTGTCAAATAAAAATGGGTTTGGACACATTGACTGCACTACTAAATCCATTTTGCACATCAAAATTTATTGTTCAGTCATCCTCATAATTAATTCTAAAACAACTGCCTAATATCTGCTCCTCATTTTACTTTATAAAGCTTCTCAAACATAAGGTCATCTTGAGATTGTGGTCAAGCATAACGCCTTTACAGTTTAGCACACTCTTGCCATTCCCCAACTACCAGACTCCACCGCGAGCTCCTTCCCCTCAGGATCTGTGGCAACTGTCCAAACTACATTCTGATTTTCATTTGTATAAAGTGCAAATTAAATGCCTCTCCAGGGCACTGTAATGTTCACTCCTAACATCAAGCGGCATTAGCCTGTAACGCACCTATTTGCATAAACATTATTATCAAAAACATCTCAGAGTACTAATTCACCAGATCAGATAAATGTTGCCATAAGATCACTCATCTTTATATTGAGCATAATGAGAGCACATTTCTGAATTCTACTTTTGCAGAATACTAGTATAAATGGTGTTTCTTTATCCCAAGAAAATCCCATGTCATTCTGTGTTTGCTAACAGATATATTACATTTTGATCCACGCTACGGGACTCATTTTTCTTTCACCAGACACAGCACACTGGGTGTGTTCACGAAACATAACCCTGAAAGCCACATTAATAAAAGATTTTCCCAAAGCAAGTGCAGATAAACAGATGTCAGACCCCCACCTTTTCTTTTTTTTTTTAAACTGATAGCATCTGGCACTGCTTCTACCTCCACAGCCTCTGGGTGATTTCTTAAGTCAATTCCAAATGTATAAGGACATAATTCAACTTGAAAAAGTGCAACAATAAAATGGCTAAGTACTATCAGGTTTAGGCTTTTATCTCTCTCCCCCTTTCCATCCCAGGATGCTCACCTGAGGGTAGCAGTGGATAATTGCAAACAGAGCTTCATGGACGGCCTCAAAAGCAGAATGATAGTCCTCCATGCAATGACTATCGAGAGGCACAAACTGCAGTGCGCCCAAAACCACAATCACCTGGTGCGGGTTGGAGATTTGTGCTTTACCCTGCCGGAGCAAGACGGTCAGAGCCTCGAGAGCTGGTACTGTCAGCACACGGGTCAGAGAGGGGAGTTTGCTGGATTCCTTTATTATGAACTAGAAGAAAACAAAGGAAATCTGTCAAATGTATTGTCTTTAGCAACTAATGCATTCACTGTGATCATTTAATATAGTTCAATGTAAATAGACTAACAATTACAGCTCAACATATCATTTAACACAAGGTTATTTACATGTATTCATTCAGCAAATGCTTATATCCAAAATTAGGGATACAACAAGCATTTCATTATAAAGTGGTGCCAATTGGGTCAATTTTAATTAACTTATTTTGTCCAAGCATGGAAAATATCACAAAAAAGAAAAACTGATCCCAAATTGAAATGGTAGCGTGATTTAGTGACCATTATATGGAGACTTCTGACCACATGTAATTACCCTGATGACTTTTATCATGCATGTTATTCATGATTAGCATGCTGGTTTGTTTTGCTAGTTAACATGCTCCACATATGCTGTGTCCCAGTTTTGCATACTATCTGTCCTTAATAATATTTGAGAACAGAAATAGTATGTCCCAAATTGTAGTCTGTTGAAAAGAGTTTGCCAAAGGTTCCCGGATGGTTTACCATTTCTGGTAAAAATTGTAAGTGTAAAAGCATCCATACTCTAACTGCTGATATTGCCCACAGTACATTGCGTGTTGGACATGAGTTCGATTAGAACTACAAACGCGGGTGAAAAGTGTAAATAAACTACAAACATGGTGGACGCGCAAGACCAACCGTCAAGTAGAGAGGCTTCAGTAAAGATGTTTGTATGATCGTTAATTAATATCTAGTCAACTGGAAAATATTTAAATCACATTTTCTGTATTATATTTAATCTGCAACAACATTAACTTATATAAAGATGTGTTTGGACATTATTGTAATTCATTATTTAAATGAATAAATAATTATCCAAAGACCTGTGGAGATTTCTCTGCATGAAAGACTCGCGAATGGCAAATTAACCTGCTGCTGCTTCTCCAGTAAGGTAGGAACTTATATATGAAAGAAATGTGGATGATGTGCGAATGATTGACAGGGCTCATAACTAAGCAACACAACAATCTGTCAACAAGGTAGTAGTATGTCCTCCCAAAGCTTGCATACTCTTCTGTTACATACTCAAAAGTATATATTTTTCCTTCATAAAGAAAGTACATACTTTTGTGACATAGTACAAGTATGTGTCCAGTGTTTGATTTTGTTTAGAGAACTAATGGCCTTGTAAAATGTACTAATCAAGCAGAATTCATTATGCAAGACAACAGCTACAGCAATCCAGGTTAAGTAGGTAGTAGTTTATGTTCATGATCTGACAACACATGAGTGGCGACCACCTTCATTTAGAAAAAATTAATTAATATAAGGTTTAGGTAGTTTTTAGAGCTGGGCAAAGATTAATTGTGATTAATCAGATCCAAAATAAAAGTTTATTTTGATATAATTGTGTGTACTACGTATATTTGTTATGTATAATTAAATACACAAATGAATGCATATATTTGAGAAGTTTTTCATTAGTATTAGACATAAATACTAGTTTTTATGTAAAGTTTGGTTGTTGTTTTTTTTTTATCTATGAGTGTGTATATCATATATACATAAATATACATTCACTGGCCACTTTATTAGGTACACCTGTCCAACTGCTCATTAAAGAAATTTCTAATTAGCCAATCACATGGCAGCAACTTAATGCATTTAAGCATGTAGAGATGGTCAAGATGATCTGCTGCAATTCAAACAGAGCATCAGAATGAGGAAAAAAGTTGATTTAAGTGACTTACAACGTGGCATGGTTGTTGGTGCCAGACAGGCTGGTTTGGGTATTTCAGAAACTGCTGATCTACTGGGATTTTCATGCACAACCAGGGGGTTTAATGAGAATGGTCCGAAATACAAAAAATATCGAATGATATTGATGAGCGACAGTTCTGTGGGCACAAATGCCTTTTTGATGCCAGAAGTCAAAGGAGAATGGCCAGACTGGTTTGAACAGAAGGCAATAGTAACTCAAATTACCAATTGTTACAACGGAGGTATGCAGAAGAGCATCTTTGAACACACAACAACTCCAACCTTAAGCCGGATGGGCTACAGCCGTTAAAGACCAAACCGGGTGCCACTCTTGTCAGCTAAGAACAGGAAACTGAGGCTACAATTCACACAGGCTCACCAAAAATAGACAATAAAAAATTTGGAACCTTTGCCTAGTCTGATGAGTCTCGATTTCTGCTGCAACATTCGTATAGTAGGGTCAGAATTTGCCGTCAACAACGGGATGAACGGATCTATCCTGCCTTGTATCAACAGTTCGGGAATAAGGAATAAGGTAGTTCTAAAGGTAAAATGGAGTCCAACCCGGCCAGTACTAGTGAAGTGTACCTAATAAAGTTGATGGTGAGTGTAAATAATTCACACATATATTGTCAAAACAAACTTTTATATTGGATGTAATTAATTGCGATTAGTCTTTGCCCATCACTAGTATTTTTATAGAGCAAAAACCAACAACAAACGGTACAATATGCACAGCAGATCTCATACAATCCAGACTGACATTCACCAGAAATCTTCAAATGTAGCACAATATCACTTCACTATCTAACAGAATTCTATTAAACTGCACCACACACGATCCATGCTATAAAATATTGATGACAAAAGTGACGATTACAGAGCTTGTTCTTTATTTGTGTACAAAAGATGTGAGAACAGCAAGGTTAACAAAGCTTCTGGTCGCTCTGGTGAACTCTGTTAGCAGCAGCTTCACTGCATCAAGTTCTGACGCGGAGAAGAAAGGTGGAGTGATGAAAGTAACCTGTCAGGCACACACAGGCCTCCTCTGACTGAACTCAGTGACACAGACAAGACTTTGAAACCCACTCAGGCTGGTGGGTGAGGTATGTGATATGTTTTACAAAGCTTACTGCAGGGTGTTTTTCACTGCCAACCAACTCTCTAGGCACCCTTAAAAGAATGTTTCAGGCTCAAAAAAGGGAAGGTTTATCGCATTTATTGCACAATGTCAACTGTGTTTTTTATTTAAACAGGAAGTCCAGAAAATAACTTATGAAGAAGTAAACAGGGTCGTGACATGTTTGTTAATTTTATAAAAGTGTCTTATACTGTAAAGTTGTCTAAATTAACTACTGTTTTTTCATGCAAAGTTCATGGAGCATCTTTAAAGTTTGTAGAAAAAACAAATTGAGCTTATTGATCTACTTTTATATTTTAATTACTCAAATTCCAAAGCAAAGTATGATGCTTACATCTTGAAAAGACAATTGCATAACAAACAATTACTATAAAAAAACCCATGTGTGATTAATCTTATTCAGGGAAAAAACATCTAACGGGAAACAAATTAAAAACATGCAGTGTAATACTCACAATGAGGCTGGATATTATTTGTGGGGTGATGAGCCAAAAAGCCTTTGAGCAATGCTCTGGAAAAAGACAACAGGCAAGCAGCTTTATTAAAGTCACTGTGGACAGAACCTCCTGTGAGAGAAAATGAGATAACATATCATTAGTACACACTACAAGTATGCTTAGAAAATCTTATGCTTTGACAGAGAATGGATTTGTTATCTTTGTTGTTTCATGTTAACATAAAACATCTATTTCAAGTCATACAGTCTAATTAAGTGTAAATGTTGTGCAACAACAAAGACAGATTTCTCAAAATTGAATCAAAGCCCTCTGGAAATGCAAAACATTGAACTTTATTTGAATAAATATAATGAGAATCACATTCATACGCGCTCTGCATGGGCTTCATTTGCAAATAAATTACACTTAAAGAATGTTTTTTCATTTTATAAATGGGTATTTAATAAATTGTGCAATAATACAATAATAAAAATAACTTGATCAAATCATTACGGATGAAATCTGTAAACATTAAGATGTTTTTTGTCCACCATTGGTTTTACTATGAAAGACAATTTATCACTAATGACTAATATTTCACTTTAACTCAGTTCTAATAGTATTTAAATTTCACCACATAAATATGCAAATGACATTTATTACAGCCCTGTATGGGTTTTATTTCCAAATGAATCAAATCATTTAAATCATCAATGAGGGTCGCACTTGAGGACTTGTGTTCTGCAGGTTTTTACAAAAAAATACACTGAAAAACTCCAAAACTGAATGAATGTGTTAACCTTTTACATGTATTAACAGCATTAAGTAATAATTTGTTTTATGCTATTACAACTATAATAAGAACCCAGTAATAAATACTCATCTACAAATAAATGTCTTACAGTGCATTGGCCTCCTTCAACCTTGGCTGCCACAAGCCCCTCTCTGAGCATCAGCAGAAATAGATGGAACTGCTCTTGAGAACAGTTGGACATCAGCTGATTAAGCAGTTCCTTCACTGGACCCTCCAGCTCTTTCACGTCTGTCAGAGACATCCACGTTCCTGAAGAAATGATTGACATGCTATTTTCAGAAAAGGCAGAAGCTTCACAACAATTTGGAGAGTCAATTTACTGAAGCCATAGGGCATTTTACCTGACAGCAGCGCTTGGATACTCTGCAAAATCTCAATATGAAGATCTTCAAGATCTGCCACTTTGGTCTTCTCTGCAGCCATGTGGAATGCAGAGAGATAGTGAACTGATGAAATGAGGAAGTCCATAGGACGAGGTGATGGGAACAGCTCTTTTAAGATCTGCTGGTAAAAGCTCCTATAGAATGGCATACTGGATATTTTTTCCTGGCCGTCATCGTTAGAGCTTGAAGCTCTTGCTAGTTCACACCTGATCATGACCGTTACCACTTCAACAGAGAAGGACTGCCTGAGGAGACTACTTCCCTTGCTCATCAACACAGCCTGAATGGCTGGCTCCATGACAGCAGTGGCTTTCTCTAACAAGTGAGTCAGGGCCTGGTCCAGCTGTTTGTTCTTGCCGAGGGTTGTCATCATTTCTCTGCAAAGTGCGCTTAAAGTTACCAGATGAAGCTGCAGCGAGAAGAGATCTCCCGTGTCTACAGCCAGAACTCTTGCTGTGAAGTTACATTCAACCATGAAGGAGGTAAATTTCTCCAGATTGAGGCATATGCTGCTTTTCCTGTCGATTATGAGCCGAATTAGGGACTGGATGAAATCTTGAACTGACTGAAGGAAAGACAACCAAGTCGAACCATCCAAACTCTTGAAGAGGCCTTCACTGCTCCGAGAGAAAAGGGTTGTCATTGTTGCCTCTAAGAGATTACTTCCGTGAACAACTTTCAGGATGCTTTGAGAATTTTTGGCCAGCAAGAGTGAAGCCATGACACTAAAAAGCTCTTTGAGTAACTCAATAAATGCAGAGAGATTTGTTTCTTCAACACACTGAATGGTGGACGTCAGTGTTAACAAAGTCAGAAAAAGTTCTAAATAGTCTTCATAGGACATTGCGTATCCATTCAGGACACTTGTGACTTTGACTAGCTGCAGTAATCCATTTATCTGTCTTTTAGATAGAGGTACAGAAGACTTCATTTTGACAGAGTACAACATCTCCTGTCCAATAGCTTTGAGTCTCTTCATAGAAGGTGTCATGCCCATTTCTTCATCTTTGACTTCAACGTTTTCTACAGGAGGCGTCAAAAATGAAGGACAAATAAGCTGCATGTGTGATGAGTCGAGCAGTCCAAACAACGCCTTGATGATGCACTTCGTCAACGCTGAGAAAATCTCAGGGAGCTCACAAAGAACAGGACTCTCCAGTAATTGTCTTGATATTAAGCAGACAGAGATCCCAGTGTTCTCCAAATTGCTTCCAGAGGCATCCAAGCTCTGAAGCAAAGACTTTAACATACATTCTGCAAAAACAGACCTGTCGTTTGGATCAAGATAAGGGGCAATTAATGGAAGGTTGGAGGTAACAAGAAACCAGTGGGCTGCATTATAAGTGCTGGAATTCACATTACAAAACTGAAAGTCCCACATCTGGTCGAGGCTGTGTATTACTGAAAGTTCTTCCCTGTTCAGAATAAACTGAGCCATTTTCTGCATCTCTGATGATTCACTGGATGATTTGAGCAAGTGTATCTTCAGCTTGTGGAGAGCAAGGAGATTCTGTAATAGTCTACCAAGTGGACTGTCCATGTTCCTTAGCATCAGAGCTTTGTCCACTAAAGTGCTACTCTGAGAGGCAGAAGGTGATGTGTACTTAGTACAGTGAATTTGAAAGAGAGCATCTGCCTCAACCCAAGTATGAGCAAGCAGAAGAGTCACCTCTTGAACCTTCTCCATCCAAGGACCTTTTGTGGCAAGTTTCTGCTCCAACAAATCTTCAACAACCTTTAGCATTTCTGTCATCAAACTTAGAGTTTGCTTTACAACTGGCACAGGGGTGCTGTTGTCCAAAGTCTTAAAACTGAAGAGCACAGCATGAAGGAGCAAACTCATAGAAAAGACTTTCAGTGCCAAATCCGATGTTTCATCTTGAATGTGGGGAAGCAGACAGGACTGCACTCTCTTTAAAATGAGCCCACAGATCTCAAGATTTTGCCTGAGAGGATTGTCTAGCAAACACTGACTCAGGGTCTTTTGTATCGCTTCCGGCAACAAAGCTGGTCTCAACTCATCTGCTGCAGGCCGACACACTACATCAAGCAGCTCTTCGATAAGTTTAGGCAGCTGTCGGAGTTTGGAATAAGTTTGCAAGACGGCAGACACAAGTGCTTCTCTGGCTTTCCTCACACGTAGTTCCATGTTTTCTGCATCAACCCACACAGCTGAGAGAAGCTCATCTAAATCTGGCTCTAGGATTTGGTGATTCAGTGCGAGCAGAGCTCTGAGACAGCGGTACCAAGCTGGGACGCCCATCTGTGTATTGTTAAATAATAGGCGAGCCACTTTCCTGTAGAAATTGAATTGCACCTCTCCGTGTTGTATTCTGTCTGCAGCTACATTATAGATATCACCGACCAAACAGGAGTTCAGGAGGTTCTCCAGAGCGAGTAAACAGATACCCCAGTTTGATGCTCTGAAATTCTCATCAATGTCTAGTTCATCTGTGAACCCCAAAGCAGTAATGAGTTTTGCCATGAGGTGAAAGATCACTCGCTTGTTCTCTCCGCCTCTACAAAAAGAATCTAGGGCAAATTTAAATAGCAATGAGAGAGAGTTTGATTTAACGGCATAAAATAGTGCCTCTTCCTCTTCGCTAGCTCCATGGATGCAAATCCTTGTAAGGATTGTATTGAGAGGGCCTTGCAAGCCTTTTCCTATATGGCTCTTTCTATCCCCAGCTTCATTCTCGGATGGTGAAACTTCTACCTTGTAAGATTGTAAATGATCAGAAAGGAAGAGTGCTGACTGGAGAACAGCATCCACTTTGGTCCGTATTTCCTTGCTCAGATTCTGTCGAATCTTGACATCATCTTTTTCGGTCCATACTCTAGTGTTCAGTAAGTGTCTGAGGAGGAGTAGCGGATGAAGAAGATGTGCCGTTACCTGGAAAAACACTCGGTTGGAGTTTGCCTGCTGTTTCTGCACTGTAAGGTAATTGCTAAGGACAACAAGAAGAACCTCAAAGGCTTTGAGTGAGAGAGGCTCCTCATATTTTTGTTGTCTGAGCTGCATGCTGGTCAAGCCACAGAGTCGAGACAAAAGCTGCACTAATAACTCATACTTAGCAGTGTAGATAACAGAGAGCACCGGGGAGGTCAAGATACCATGGCAACAGCTCAGAATGGTGTGGAAACTGACAGATCTGAGTCCTGAAGTATAGTCCAAAATCCTGTCATTGATTATCTAGAATTAAATAAAACAAATGATGAATGAATTGATGTCAGTGTTCATTATGCATATTAAAACTATTCATCCAACAATGAAACTGTACTATTTCCTAACCACTTTTTGGCCTTCGGGTGGTACCAAACCTTCATGTTTAACACAAAAGAAAAAAAAGGTAAACCAGTAGGCATTTACAGTCTATCCACAGTAATAGCAGGGCGATTAATCGAAAAGTAATCGAAATCGTCATTCAGAACCAACTGTATAATCGATAACATTTTTCCAGTTCAATTTTTTTCAATTACTTTAACTAATGCGCGTGAAGTCATGTGACCCCGCTCTGTTTAAACTTCTGCATTGAGCGCAGCGTACGGTCTGATGCAGTCTTCAAACATTTGCATATCCCTTGCTGTGACTGTTGCCAATGCTAACTAGAGATCTGCGCAAGACTGATTTTTTTGTCTCGCTCCCATCCTCTCCTGTCAAGTTTTATTCCGAACCTGACCACTCCTGATGTATATTTAGCCTGTTCACCCACTGCCTGCCCTGCCCTGTTTTCTACCCGACCTGACCATTCCCGCTAAATTTAGATCTGGGGCCTCATGTACGAAGACTTGCGTTGAAATCATACTAAAACATTGCCTACGCTCAAAGCTGTCAATGTGCGTATGCAGTAAAAAATTTAGATGTATGAAACTGCGTACGCATAATCCCATGCATATTCTCTTTGTACATCTGAATTAACGTGAAACTGAGCGCAACATGCACGAGCGCAAAACCCCTCCCTGCCTTCTCCCCCTTTGGCAAAACCAAACGAAAAAGCAATGGCAAAAGCAAGCAAGAAGAGAAACTTTAAACAGAATGTGAATTAGAGGTGCTCCTATCGGAGGTAGACCGGAGGAAAACTGTTATTTGCAAGTTTTTCGTTGAAATTAGTTAGATGAGTGATTTCCGGCCGTTTGATCGGCAGAGACAACAAAGTTAAAGAGGGAAGACAGCATCAGTGTGAGTGGTGTAGCGCGTAACACACATGGCATCATGTTTTGACAGTGTCATTCAAGAACGCGGTTCGAATCCAGCGTCTGATGAACTCATTCTTCTTTTTCCCCCACTACATATCAGATTTTGTCTACTCTTCTATCACGAGGAACACAAGTAGGAATCATTAATAAGTGTGTGTATTATGTTAAGCGCATTTGAGCATAACATATTATTTGCACATTTATTGAATGGAAATGTTTCTTATTCACATATACAAATTCGTCTTCAGATGGCGCCTTTATAGCAATGTGCGTGCAGTTGATCGCTCCGATTACAATGGGAAAACCGGCGATCGCTGCAAGTTGCGCTTTAATGTTTGGCTGGTCAAATGTATAGTATGGAAACCTTGTATACCTGCTAGACATGCGGATGACCTTGTCCCATACAGCTGTCAGCTGCCATTGCATGGTTTAAAAATACTTTGTAGTGTGCAATTTAACACAACTGCCTCTAGGAGTCGCCAATGGAAATAAAAAAACACACACAAGAAATGTACGTATGCCAGGCATGAAGTTGGCATGGAACAACGCTCATTCTCACGTTCATTTCATCGTTAGTAAATCCAAATGTGAGTTTTTGTGCGTACGCAGCGTTGATACATGAGGCCCCTGGTTTCCAAAAACTCACGTAAAAATTGGGCACTAGCAAAAGTGAGAGATTAATTAAAGTGTATGTTGTGCAAGGATTCAACATTACAAGGATTCAGTAATCAACATTACAAAAGAAAGTAAAATCTGTCTTTGACATAATTAATTCATTACAGAACACGGCTGTGCTACAACATTCTTCCTGCTTTAGTTATTCCCCATCTGTGTCATTCACCACTTGACCTTCATTTCTGACTCTGTTCGGCTTATTTAAAAACTCGCATTTCTTTTTTTTTTTTTCAAAATAACATACCATATTATTAATAAGATATATTGGTATTTTTATTTTCATGTTTTAAGCAACAGTATAAAAGCCTTATATGTATTAATAACAGTGCTGCTGCTAGTCTACCAACCATTACTTGAGTATTATAGAACAATGCATTACAGTAAAAATTTTAATACAGAACAGTAGGGAATTTGAAACACTAATATATACCTGTGCTACTGTGAGACGAAGGCTAATGGTTTTTCCTTGACTCAGCACATTATGAAGCTTCCTGCTGTGAAGGATATCATCAAGGTAGGTCCATAAACCCTCCACCACCTCTGGAGGCATCTCCACTTTCTTATTGTAAAAGCAAGTGAGAGCATGATTTGTCCAGTCAAACAGAACCTTTTATGGGAGAAGAAATCTCTTTATTAGCAAGCAAGCAACATAAACATTGTAAAAACATTTTTTTTTTAATTAAACTGAATTTGCAATAAAGTTTTGTGAGATCTCATGATTACTTTTACTCTCACACAAACATGAAGACCCAGATTTTGTTTCTGGTAACACTTTACAATATGTGACACATAGTTAATTTATTTACTTACATGACCTAATAATCCAACTGTATGCTTGTTAACCTTGAGTTAACATGAACTAACAGTAAATAACTGAATTATCAAATACTAATGTTAACAAAGATGAATAAATACTGTAATAAATGAATTGTTCATTGCTTGTTTATGTTAGTAAATCCATTAACTAATACAAACTACATGCTCCTTATAGGTGACCTATTCTGCCCTTTTTCACAAAGTAAAATATGTTTATGTTGTCCCTAGAGTGTGTATGTGAAGTTTCAGCTCAAAATACCTCACAAATAAATGTCTGTGAAACTGCCCCTTTTAGACTTTGATCCCAATTGTGCCATTTTGGTGACTGTCGCTTTAAATCCAGATGAGATTGTGCCCTTTTCAAAAGTGAGTGAAGCTACAAATGCCTCAAAAACAAGATTAACATCATACGCTAACGAGGGTGAGACCATCACTAATGGGCGGCGGACGGGGGGGACTTACCCAGTGTTGGGAAAAAGAAATATATTTTTTTATTATTTTTGTCTTTTTTCTTTTCATTATTCATTTGTATAGGTGATATATAAACTTAACTTCTTCTCTGTGTGTGATATGCTTTCCATATTAATAAAGCATTTTCTCAGAAGTAGATACATCTTACTGGAAAAATAGAGCAACATCGATATCTGAAAATAACTTTAAATTCTCACTTAGCTTTCCTGTTAAAACTGAACACCAATTATTTGAATTTGAGAAGTCTTTTTATTTTTATATTGTTTGGGTTTTTTCACCTTTATTATATAGAACAGTAGGGATGAGACAGGAAAACGTGGGGAGCAGAGAGAGGGGGGGGGGGGGGGCTTGGCAAAAGACCTCGAGCCGGGAATCGAACTCAAGTCGCCGTGATCACCTCAATGCTTTATGTCAACGCACTTTATCACTAGGCTATTGGCACCGACAGAAGATTTTAATGTTTTGCAAGGAATTTCTAGAAAAAGAGGAAGTATGTTTGGGTGCAGCCCCTGGAGGACTGCAGAATGATTAACAAGTGACGAATTACACCAAAACTCCACCTTTTAATATCAGCTGTGTATAAATACTGAATTCAGGGGAAATGCAGTGTGGTGGTACCTCCTGAATGTACACTACTGGTCAAAAGTTTGGGGTCAATTTTTTATTATTATTTATTTTATTAAATAATTTAAAGAAAAAAAATTTATTATTCACTGCAGGTGGTTTTGAATAAAATTATTACTCCAGTCATTATTGCTTTTATTACCATTACAATTAATAATAATAATAATAATAATAATAAATATTAGAGTGATTTCTGAAGGATCATGTGACTGAAAACTGGAGTAATGAAGCTGAAAATTCATCAGTAAAATCACTGGAATAATGATAAAATTAAATTATAAACTACTTTTGAAAAGCTTTTTTTATAGTGCAATAACAGTTCATAATTTTACAATTGGTACTGTATTTTTGAAGCTGGTTATATTCACAGACTTTTGCCACACAATTGTGTTTAAACCCCTTATAAAAGTGATTATTGCAAAATAGGTCTCCCTTAACTTCAAGTGGTACAGAGTTTATTTCAATAGGATTACCTGTTCTTTATTAGGAAGGAGGCACTGTGTTGATATCCATGCAAATCGAGCAAGTTTTAGTTTGTCTGGCCAGGGTGTTCGGGTGTTTTTGAGTTTCAGTTGGATGCCAGAGTAAATGGCAGCCATCTTTAAATATGTTTGTGTCTAAGGGAACAAAACCACAAGTTAATGAGTTACTGGTAAGACATTTATAACCAATACGCACACTTTGCAATGTAACATGTTTTCTATGAAACAGCACCATTTGGTGGCTAGTGAAGGATAAAACATAACAACAGCATTCAGAGTCCAGACTTCTAAAGTCTTTCTTAATAAGGAGTAAAAAACTTTAATGAATAGTTTTAAGGGAACCGCTGTAAAACTAACTGAGTAAAGAAGTCTTGTTTTATGTGACACTGAAAAAAGGCAAAATCATGATTAGGACAGTATCAAACAAAAAAAATCTAACAGAACTAACTATACTTCATAGCCCACTGACAGATATTTGTTAGTTTTAAGCAAAACTCAAATATTTTTATTTGGATAAAGTGACTGTTAGGGCTGCATCGATATCGCAACGTGATCATTCGCAATAGTTAAATCACGAGTACAACATTGAGTCTGGATTATAATTTATTATTTTGCAAGAGTTTTTTAAGGCCTGAGACTGTATGAGGGTTTTAAATAAAAGCATTCAGGCATAAGAAAATGTACTGTTTTTTTTACTTTAAGAATAAAAAAATGAATAATGATTAATTGTATTGAATTGTTTGTAAAAGGAAGACTATGCAGTATTACTTTACATTTGATTATTCAATTACAGTATACTTGAATACACTCCTCGGAAAACAATAAAAGGATGTACATTTAATTTGCATATTTTCTTTATTGAATTTATCTATGTTCACAGATTGCTTTATTATATTTTATGCACTCTCCTACAGATTGTAAATTGTTTCTAAACAGTTATTCAAGTCAAGTCGGCTTAATTTATTTCAACAATATAAAGGGCACTACATAGCGAGACGAAATAATGTTCCTCCAGAACCAAGTTGCTACATCAAACAACATAAACTGACAATATAACATAGGACTATGCACAACTATAAAAAAATATAGAGAATGAAATAAAGAAAGGTAAGATAAACAAAAATATAATATATTAAAATGAGAATAAAAGCGCAAAGTGCGGTTTGTGTAACATTTAGTGCAAATAAGACAGAACAGACAAGACAGGACAAAAAAAACAGTAACGCCAACCAGTACACAACAGATGTTGTGCAAATTTTGGAGCAGATATAAATACTGCAAATGTAAACATTTGTCATTGAGTTATTTAACTCAAAATTGTATTCATATTGCAATCTATAACGCATAATAAAAAATAATTTTTAGTTACAATAATAAATTATTATATATATTTTTAAATAACAGCCATTCCTTCTTTAGGTGAGAAATCATTAGTTTACAAGTTGAAAATAAATTTAATTTAATCTTGCATAAGCAAAAACAATAACATCATGACAACATATAAACAAATTCAAACTTAATTGGACCCTCATTAAGTGTTTTTAACAGCAACCATGTACTTGCATTTTAATTATTATTCTAATACAACTGGTTTACTTTGAAGAAAAACCTTTATACTGTGCTTACACCTAACGCTGATGCAATTACAGCGATTTTTATTGTATGTATATTGATCTGTAGTTACACTGTTGACCCTGCAGCTGCACTTTAACAAACCCACACCACTAAACTTTGAGGTAAAGTTAGTTTTATATTCGCACCTTCCTTTAGTGACAACTCGTGACACGCTTCCTACATTGTTTACCACGGTACTTTGAATATTTGGATTAAGATCATTTGAACAATGAAGCTTTTGTTATTAACATATTTATTTTGTTGATTAAGTTTCAAATTTATAAGTGTAAATTTCCCCCCCCAAAAAAATTTACTTTGTTTTAAATGAACTGAAAATTACTTTTGTACTATTTAGCAAAGTGCTAATAGACAGGCCATTAAAACTGTACATCTGTGCCTTTCAAAATGTTTGATTGATGTAAAGGTCCTGCTTGTTTGCAATTGTAAGAATTTTTGTTAATTATTTATACTCTTTCCTTTTTTTTGTGCTGTTATTGTTTACCACCTATCACCCAAGCTTTATTTTGTTTACTATATCATGTGTGTTGTTAACAGCATAAATAAAAATAATAATTAAAAAAACGTTGAATATTCGGGCTGAAATGACATGCAAAACTTCAAAACAACATTAGCATTGTTTAATTAACTGTCAACAGTGTTGTACTTTGAGAGTCATTGACTCCTAACATGATTTCCTTATTCAGTATTTGCAAAGAATATTCTAAAAATATATTATTAGGGGAAAGTCTGAATGTGTGAATAAAAAAACAACTTTATCTAAACCTGTCCCCAACAAAGCAGCAAAATCATTTTACACCAAACTATTGTATTTTTGAATGCGAGTACACATTGTAAAGTGGAGACAGTTATTGGTGATATTACATGGCAAACATTGAGCAAATCTGAAATAAAAGAGAAACTGATGACTGGCTTTTGTCATTTTATCGATTAATTAAGCTTTTCCACGTCACAAGTCACACAAACATCATACGAAAGTAAACTCTGTAAATAATCTTAAACACAACAGAAGATAAATGTCTGGCAGCCCCTAGCGAATCACACAGCGAAATAATCATAGAGAGCCTGTTAGATTTTAGTGAATAAAATAGAACGTACCGCACAACAGCAGTTACTATAGTGAGCAATCTTTTAACGTTAAGTAATACGGAAAACTTTCAAAATACTCACAATCTCATGACACACGTGTTACCGCTGTGGGGACCTCTGAACTCTCCACTTTCACACAAGACAGTAATAATCGAAAAGGAGCATCAACGCTTGTGTGTAAAACTGGTTCGCTCATTTTAGAAAAACTTTTGAAGATATATGATTTGTTTCGGTCAGAAGTTATTTGTAATGTATAAACTGTTGGCTTGCTAAACTGTTGAAATAAATTGTGACCAAAGTAGTTTGACATTTACAGAAAGTTTAACATAATAACATTATATCTAAACACTGGTGGACACATTTAGAGGAATGTAAGATACCCTAAATTATAAACAGATGTGATATAAATCGTTCTGGAGCTCTATTACCCTTCATTAAACTGTTTGATTTATCATGTCTGAGAAGGGTTTCGTCAGAGACCATAGATCTGAAAAGATAGATCACGCCTTAGCTGTGGTTGCGTGTCCGCCATGTTGGAAAGGTCAAAACTACAAACTGTGGTGCAACAGGCAGAGCAGGTTTCAAAATGCAAAAATCAAAAAGTTGCTGAACTGTTAATGTAGTTAAAGTAGAAGTTAAATACGTGTAAAAAAATAAAGTATTAGTAGCCTTTAAAATGCAAATGTAATTGAAATTAAGCCTACAAAAAGTTTTTTTTTAAATGTCATTGTCTAAACATTGCAAAAGAACAGGATCACTCAAAAGTGTGACCTCATCAATTTCTCCCCTTGTGTGGTATATATATATATATATATATATATATATATATATATATATATATATATATATATATATATATATATATATATATATATATATATATATATGCTATATTTATATCTAAGGTGACACGGTGGCTCAGGGGTAAGTGCTGTCGCCTCACGGCAAGATGGTCGCTGGTTTGAGCCCCGGCTGGGTCAGTTGGCATTTCTTTGTGGAGTTTGCATGTTCTCCCTGTGTTCTTGTGGGTTTCCTTTTGGTGCTGTGGTTTCCCCCACAGTCCAAAAGCATGTGATGTAGGTGACTTGAATAAACTATATTGGCTGTAGTGCATTTGAGAGTGTATGGGTGTTTCCCAGTACTGGGTTGAAGCTCGAAGGGCATCCACAGTGTAAACGTGTGCTAAATAAGTTGAGTTAAATGAATGAATTTATATCTAAATAAGATATTTTGAAGGTAAAGTGGTTGCTGAGATCCATTGACTTAAACTCTCTCTTTCTCTCTCTTTCTCTCTCTCTCATTCAAACCCATACAAAATACAGTAAATCCAGAGAAACACAATTTAAAGATGTCTCTCATTTTTTATTTACTTCTGTAAACTAAATGAGAATTAATCCAAATTTAACATTTAGGGTTTTTAATCAATTAGTTTATTTACAGTTTTTTACTGACGCTAGGACACATTTCTCAATACTAGGTCACTTTAGCAAAACTCTTCACACAGTGAGCACAACAGAAGTCTGTGTGGACTAAACATCTCTGAAATTTCATGAATTCTATTCTCACTCAGACACAACAACTGACAAAAATCTTTGTACGTACAAGACATTTTGTATGTGCTTACTACTGTTTTCAAAACTGTTAAACTTATGTTCTAAACCAGGGGTTTTCAAACTGGGGGCCGCGCCCCCCTGGGGGGCCGCCAGGTGGCGCTAGGGGGGCCACAAAAATTTTTAGATAAGGGGTACTCAATGGGCCCACATGGTTGAATTTTGTGTCCCGCATCATTCTGAAGGTTAATATATTTTTTATAATAATTTGAGCTCAAAAGTACTGCAAAAATTAAGCTTTATGCTTATGTCATTTAAATGCAGTTGACACTTTAGTGAAACAGGGAAAGAAGCGCAGCGGCCCGCCTCTGTGCACGGGGACTTTTATTGAATAAGCGCTTCTGGCCGGGCACTTCCTGTGATTTTTGACGCTTGTCTGCTGCACCTGACGGCGTTTACCTTTCACTTACGCTTACCTCTTTTACGCTAAACAACTAAATGAATGCTCAGGTCTATTTACTGACAATATTTCAGTTAAAATACATGATCAATAAGAACATTATCAGAGGCTGGAAGCACTTCCCTGTATATGGCTTGCGTTCCTAAAGTAATCGATCAGCTGGGTGCTGCGGAGCGCGCGCCTCTTTGCGCAGGCTTCACTCATGGGGAACAAATAGCATTTTAAAGACACGGCACAACATTGCACCTCGTCCAAAGTGCGACAGGCTTTACATTTTGCATTGTACAAATATCAGACGGTCCTCTTTGCAGCATGGCAAACAAACATATTAAAATTGTAAAGCAAAAAGTGCTGCAATAACAATGAATGGAGCTGTCTTCACATCAGCAAGTTCTCAGTTTCACTCCTGTTACACTAATGAGAGCTGGATGAGCTCTGCAGTGAACCTCTTACATTGGTTCATAACTGGATGAAAAAAAAACTAAATTGTATACACCCTGAATAAAACCACTATAGCCTATAAAAATTATAATGTATCTATTTGTGTTATGTTATAGGGCTAATTAATTATTAAAATGTATTAGTGCTCTAAATTTATGGGAGCTCAACATATCTGATCAAATTTTAATACTCTGAATATAAATGCATTTTTTTCAAGATGAAATTCCACTTATTCCCCATATTTATTTGTGTAAATAATTTAAATGTAATGTTCAGTATTTTTAATAGAACACACTGGTATGAACATTTTAAAGTCAGCAAAGCTTCTAAAATTAAGCAAAGTAAAACTTGTGGCTCTTTAAACTTGAATACCCAATTCTAGATTGCATTTAGGAAATTATTTTTTATCAGTGTAAGTCAGGATTGTCGACTTGAGTAAATTATGATGTGCACAAAAAAAAGGAATAAAAATAAACAAAACACACTGAACCACTACAGCCTCTATTGTAGTATTGCTAGTTACAACCGTACAGTTAACTGTTAAACATTAACAGGCTGATGAACGACAAAACTCTTTAAAACTTTAAAGCTTTAAATCTTTGGATACATTTAGACTCTCAGCTGTAAGGGTAAATACAGAAGAGTCTAGCTGTGCATAGGCAGAAAAAAAGCATAAAAATGGCATAAAAAACTGTGTAAACGTGATGATTCGAACACAAAATTTGGCTTGATGGAATCCAGTGAGAGAAGACCACAATGAACACTGCGCATGAAGATTTGATCAATAGATTGAAGCACTGAAACCATGTCAACTCAACTAACATCTTACAAAAATTAATGTAGATAGTGAATAATATAAATTTATTGAATAATATATAATAATATAAATGTATTGAATAATACAATTTTAAAAAATTAAGTACAGTTGTTAATTTAAGGGGGTGGCGTGATATTTATTTTTTGGGGGTCCCCGAAAGAATTCGCCCTACACAAAGGGGCCTTCAGCTGAAAAAGTTTGAAAACCCCTGTTCTAAACAATAACATAATGCAAAACCGAGTAAGACAGCAAAATTCACCAGCAATATTTTATTAAAACATATTTCAAATCTAAAAATTCAGTTTATCCAGCCAGATTAGCATTTAGGAAAATAGCAAAATAGGTTTGTGTACAAATTCTTGTATTTTGGAATTACTTAGTGTAAAAAAATAAAAATAAATAAACGACATAAAATATTGACGAATTCTGCGTAATGTCTGATTAATTCCAGTAACATATATTATAGTTATAAACAATATATATTGCAATTATAAATGTTTTACACAAGAAAACACTGTGTAATGCTACATATGTTGTGTCATTGTTTTTGGGTAACAAAGTGTGTTTGTTGGCTGTCAACCTTTGCTAGTGTTCTAGAATAATGATTTTATTTGAGACCTGAATGAAGTATTTTGGTAGTAGTGGTGCATTTTGAATGTGAAATGAACTGCTTTGCCAAGCTGAAAGTCGGTTAGGAGAATTGTGTAAAGAGTTTTGCAAAAGTGACCAAAGTATTGAGAAAGTCCTAGTAAGTATTGAGTGTCATAGCGTCTGAAAAAAAAACGTAACGCATAAAATAACACCTTGTTTTCATACTTTTAAAACTGATAGAAACAATTGTTAATTTTTGCCCAACTATTATTTTAGATGACAAAACTGCTCAAACTTACAATATTCCTGAAATGGGTGTTATTTAGCGCTAACGCTTCTTGTTGACCTTTCCAAGATGGCGGCGCTTTTGACCAGTCGACTGCGCCATCTATGCTACGATCTATGATTGAGATCTTCCATTGGTGTAGTAACGCTTCGCCTCCTCGAACCTCAAGGAAATCACCGGGGTCACCTTTTATTCTTGTTATCATTAAAACACTTCAAACGCCACTTTTCTACAGCTGGACAGTCATTGACGTTGTTTGGATTAAAGACCGACAGATGTCGCGCAGCAGGTTTTTGTGACAGGGCGCTGCCGGTGAAATCGCTGGGCGTGTGTAAAGATAACGCAAAACAAGGGCTGGATGTGGAAACTGTCAGGAACAGATAAACCTCAGTAACCGTCGACCCCGGACAAGTAGTCGCTCTTTCTAACACTAACTGTGTGTCATGCAGTTACAAGTCAGTCCTGACACTCCGGTTTTCACACTGGTCATCTGACTATATACGCGAAGTTTAGACAGATGATGATTAGTTAGAGACTTGTGATATTCATTTGGTTTCGATTTTTCTTTAAATGTATGGGACAATGTTGCGAATGACAGGATTTGCTATCGGGAAACTGCAACAGTGTAGCATTACCTGCTGTCGGTCAAGTACTTTTCATCACTGGTCAACCCGGACATCAAGAACGTGGAGCAGGCAAGTGCGCAAAAATGGATCGTTTGATATCTGTGTGTTGCCTGTGTATAAGGGAAGAAACATATCCAAGCTCTCTTGTCTTAGAACTGAAGGGTTATTTTCACCTAAGCACTCCAGACACATAGTTGCTCTCTATAGCACATCTACAGACTCAAACCAAACCTCAAAGTCTGTGGTAAATCAGGAGAGCCGCGCGAAAACCACAGCGGACTCGTTACCTGTTCCCTCGGAAGATGTCAAGAAGCTCCTTCAGCTGGCGCATCCGCAGAGATGGAGACTGACAGGCAAGTCAACCGTGCTAGTGTTTTGTTTGTAACTTTATCTCTTAGGACTTTATCTCTTGTGCAGTGTAATTTAGAATTTAGCTTTTATTTATTTATTTATTTATTTAATGACATTATGGCCATGAAGTGCAGAAGACACTCTCTAAAATATCATTCAGTGTATCAATAGTTTATACACCAACAAATCAGGCATATTTAGAACCATTGTTTAGAACATGTATGATTTGTTGACATAATAAAAGACTGTATTTAAAGGTCACATTTTGTCCTAAAAATACAAATTTTTTGTCATTTGTGTCTGTGTGTGTGTAAATCAAAATCTTGATTATTTAAACGTTTTAACTTGATTACGATCATTTAACAAATATATATTTTTTAATTAATAACTTTTTTTTGCCCTCATAATTCACCTTACTTGCACTTTTGGAAACAAAATTAATAATTTGTATTATGTTTCTCCTAGTAAAAGTAATTTCATATTAGTAAGCAGTATCTCTTGAACATCCTGTAAATAATATTTTAAACAGTGCATTATTACGTCTTCTGTAAATAAATATTTTATTATAAATAATAATTTTATTGTGACTGAAAATATGCCGTCTCAAGGCATCTCTGGCGCAGCTTCCAATCATTGTCAATGTAGTGCAAACCTGTAGTTACATTTTTTTAGAGCTGCGCAGGTATGCTACCACACAAAGGTTGTGCCAGATCATACCTGTGCATACTCAAAAGTAATTGAAAAAAATTGACCTGGAAAAATTAGATCGATTATAGGTTCTGAATGTCTATTTCAATTACTTTTCAATTAATCATCCAGCCCAAATATGTATATATAATATAAATATATATGCGCGGCACCATATTTTGTTTGCTGTGATATATATTGCGACATGATTATAGTTTCACCAGATGATTTGAATAGCTCTATTTGGAAAGATTTCATTCATGTAGATCGACTGGGGTGATCAAGTGTTTTTCTAGGTCATAGATCTGCATAAATGTGAATTAATTAAGAATATATAAATATTACAGAGAACAAATAAAGGTTTGATAAACAGTGCTTTATGGTTATCTGGCATAAAACATTTATCAATTAAAAAACAAATTTTAGAACAATTACTTTTTTAAATTAATGGAGGTTTTTTTTAATATCTATGGCTTGTTTTGGAAATGACCTTCTGGATCTCCTTATAGCTGCTGTGGGGTTTCTGGTGATTTCCAGCACTGTCACCATGTCTGCACCCTTTTTTCTGGGAAAAGTGATCGACACCATCTACACCAGCCCCACCGAGGACTTCAGCTCATCCCTCACCTCTCTCTGCCTCATGCTGACAGGCGTCTTCCTCTGCGGAGGCGCTGCAAACGCTGCTCGTGTCTACCTCATGCAAATCTCAGGTGAAGTATGGATGCTGAAACAAGACAGATGCTTCATAGTGCAGTAGGTTACTTTTGGCTAAATATGATTTTGAAAGAGTGCAATGAAGAGCAGCATAAGTGTTACCAACATTGATAATGATAACAGTTTTAATAGCAATGGTTGGAACAAAAAAATTAAAACTTGGATTTAGATTGATTTGATTTAGATTCTTTGATCAAGATTGTTGTCAGTGCCAATGATGTAATGTAAAGTACATCGACACATGTACTCCAGTGCTCACGGCGACAAGAGTTCGATTCCCACCTCAAGGTCCTATGCTGATCCTTCCCCTCTCTTTGCTCCCCAAACTTTCCTGTCAATTCTCTCTATTGTCCTATCCAATAAATAAGGTAAAATAAAAATAAACTTTTATTATTGATTATTTACTTTTTTAGGCAGACAACCCATATTTGTCAAATGTGCTACTGTAGCATTAGCTACCTAAATATAGATTTTGGACCATCGAAAATGGTTTACAGTGACCCTCATTCACTTGCACTAATTGGTGAAAAATCCTGTAATGCTGTTCCTCAAATCCTTTTTTTCCTTTGCACAAAGAAACTCTGTTATGTGCATCCTGGATGGCCCAGGGCTGAGTAAATAATCAAGAATGTTTAATTTTCGTTTGAACCATGAATTGCAGAATAAATCAGCATATAACAATGATTTCTGAAAGATCATGTGATACTGAAGACACTGAAAATTAAGCTTTCTCATATGATAAATAAATCGCTTATAAAGCATTAAAATATAAACAGTGACTTTAAATTGCAATATTTTAAAACATTTCTGTTTTACTGTAGTTATGATCAAATAAATGCATCCTTAGTTACCAATAGGGACTTTTTAAAAACATTTTATTGACCCAAAAAGTTGTTTTTATAGGCTTTTTTAGTGCACAAAAGTGTTGTTGGAGCTTTTTACAATTACAGTTTGATTGCACTGAAGTCATAGATTGTTTTGACAATATTTTTGGTACTTTTCTGATCTTTGTAGTTTGTACAGGTCACCACTTTTGCCCTCTATGGAGGATGAGAAAGCTCTCAGATTTCATTTAAATGTCTTAATTTGTGTTTCGAAGATGAACAAAGATCTCAGCGGTTTAAAACGACATGACACCGACATGTTGCTCTATGTAAAAAAACTGAATTTTCATTTTTTGGTGAACTAATACTTTACGTCTTGTTTAGTCCATTCCATGTGACCAGCATACATTACTGTGCCTTATCCCTAATAGGTCTTTCTTGCTTTCACAGGACAACAGATTGTGCGAAAGTTGCGCGAATCCCTTTTCTCCTCAATTTTGAAGCAGGAGTTGGGATTCTTTGATAAGACCCGAACCGGTGAACTTATTAACCGGCTTTCAGCAGACACAGCTATTGTCGGACGCTGCCTCACTGATAACCTGTCTGATGGGCTGCGTTCCCTGGCTCAGGCCGGAGCCGGAGTTGGCATGATGGTGAGATGCCTGACCTTTAGCAGCTAATTTCCTTTACTAGCCACGTTAATGGTACTCATGTAAAACTAGCTGCCCCATCTCTCTTTGGCTTCCTTTTTCTGATGAAGTGATTCTGGTGTCAATGCTCTTTTATTTTAACGTTTCCTTGTGAAACTATGAGTTCATGGTAGATGTAATGTCTGAATCACGAGTTTTGTTTACATCCATCACCAATGATTAATTCTCTCTTGAACTTTCTCTTTCTCTTTCTCAGTTGTACGTGTCACCCAGTTTGGCAGCTTTTGTGCTGATGGTGGTTCCTCCTATTGCTTGCCTGGCTGTCATTTTTGGTAGATTTCTACGATCCATATCGAGACGCACACAGGACGCATTAGCAGAGGCCACACAGGTAAGACATCATGTGGATTTTATTGCATGTTTTACTGCTGATTACATACAGTTAGGTCCATAAATATTTGGACATTGACACAATTCTAACATGTTAAGCTCTATACACCAACACAATCAATTTGAAATTAAACGAATAAGATGTGCTTTATCTTCAGACTGTCAGCTTAAATTTGAGGATATTTACATCCAAATCAGGTGAACGGTGTAGGAATTACAATAGTTTGCATATGTGCTTCCCATTTGTTAAGGGTCCAAAAGTAATACGACAATGAAAATTAGAAATCAAACTTGCACTTTTTTATACTTGGTTGCAAATCCTTTGTGCTCAATTACAGCCAGAAGTCTGGAACACATAGACATCACCAGACGCTGGGTTTTATTCCTGGTGATGCTCTGTCAGGCCTCTACAGCAGCTGTCTCTAGTTCCTGCTTGTTCTTGGGGCATTTTTCTTTCAGTTTTGTCTTCAGCAACTGAAATGCAAGCTTAATCGATTTCAGGTCAGGTAATTGACTTGGCCACTGCATAACATTACACTTCTTTCCCTTCAAAAACACTTTGGTTGCTTTTGCAGTATGCTTTGTATAATTCTCTATCTGCACTGTGAATCGTCGTCCAATGATTTCTGAAGCATTTGGCTTAATATGAGCATAAAATATTGCCTGAAACAGTTCAGATGTTGGCCAATTGTTGTGATTGGTGTTTTCTTTCTGAATGTTTTTGTCGTTCACCACAGTTGTTTCTGTGGTCTTCTGGAGCTTTTTTTGTTGCTGAGCTCACTGGTGCGTTCTTTTTTTTTTAAACAATGTTCCAGACAGTTGTTTTGGCCATGCCTAATGATTTTGCTTGCTTTCTGATGGGTTTGTTTTGTTTTTTCAGCCTAATGATGGCTTGCTTGACTGATAGCGACAGCTCTTTGGATCTCATCTTGAAAGTTGACAGTAACCGATTCTAAGCACACTTGAAATAAACTCTGGACCTTTGTTTCTGCTCATTGTAATTGGGATAATGAGGGAATAACACACATCTGGTCATGGAACAGCTTAGAAGGCAATTGTTCAATTATTTTTGGACCCTAAACAAGTGGGAAGCACGTATGCAAACTGCTGTAATTTCTACATCGTTCACCTGATTTGGATGTAAATTAAAGCTGACAGTCATTTAATTTTAAATCCATTGTGTTGTTGTATAGAGCTAAAAATGTTAGAATAGTGTCAATGTCCAAATATTTATAAACTTTTCTAAATGTAATGACGCCAAGTGGCCAAGAGATCCTTTTACTCTGTAGCTGCTCTGCATCTCATAGCTGGCAGAAGAGAGGATCAGCAACTTGCGGACAGTCCGAGCTTTTGGGAAAGAGCTGACAGAGGTGCAGAAGTACTCACAAAAGGTTGACCATATATTCGAACTAGCCAAGAAGGAGGCTGTGGTTTCTGCTGGATTCTATGGAGTGGTAAGATGCATCTTAATTGATGTATATGTATTTAAGTTATAGCAGAACTGTCATTTATAGGGTGTAATAACTCAGTTTAAGTTCATCTGTCCTGATTTGTTTTGCAGACAGGGCTGAGTGGAAATGTCATCATCCTGAGTGTGTTGTATAAGGGAGGTTTGCTGATGGCCAGTGAGGCCATGACTGTTGGGCAGCTCTCGTCTTTCCTCATGTATGCCTTCTGGGTAGGCATCAGCATTGCAGGTGAGGATATTAGCTTGGAAACCTGAATGAACATACACTACTTTACAAATTTTTGAGGCTCATAAAGATTTGTAATATATCCATTATTACTGTTACTTTATAAATGTATCTATTTGAAAGAAATGGGATAAAGGGTTAGTTTAAATAAAAATGAAAATGTGCTGTTCTTTTACTTAACCTTAGGTCATTCTAGATATAGATGGTGCTTTTCCTTCAGTTAAACGTCAAAGAGGATTTTTAGCTGAAACTGCAATTAAATCAATGGTTTCTAGCATTTTGAAAGTAAATAAAACACATATAGATAAAACTTAATGTATACCCATGGTTCCTGATGATATATTTAGGTCTCGTGATATATTTAGGTCGATTCACCAGAGAATCCTGCAAAAACATCATGATACTGTAGATTCCTCAAAAATATTATGCAGCAGAACCTCTTTTTTAACATCATAAGCAAATATATAATGACAGAAAAGGTTTCTTGCACACCGCTCATCATTTTAGAATGATTTTTGGAGTAATGGCATATTTCAACGTTTGATATACAAGTTTTTTAGTTTAGTTCAGTATTGTTTTTACTGTATTTACAGTAAATTGAATTCTGAAAGAATAAATCTTACGGATGGCAAACATTTGAATAGTAGTTTGTGCCCCTCAACATATAATAGAATCTTTTCAGATAGCTTTTCAGTTCAGCCAGGCATATCCTGGGCTTCATTTTCCTCATCAACTGGTTCACATGGAAGTCACTTCATTTAGGTCATCAGGTCCCAAGCCATGCTTTATCATTTCTGTACCCAGAGTGCAACATGAGAGCACACAAAGAATAGGTTGCTTTCAACACAGTCCTGTTGGGATTTCCCAACAAAACCGCTCTTGTGGGGGTTGACGATTTTTACACTGAGCCTTATTCATAGGTAGAAACGCTGTGTAAAAGTTAAAACTTACTATTTTTCTGTGGATTCATGTAAGGTTTCAGCTCATTCTACTCTGAGCTGATGAAAGGTCTTGGTGCTGGTACTCGTTTGTGGGAACTCATAGACCGAAAGCCTGAATTTCCCCTCAATGGTAAATATAATTTCCTTTTAATATAATGACTAAATACTTAATTTTAGAGCATTTGTAATAATGACAGTAATGTAATTTTCTGTCTTCTGTTTTTTTTCCTTTATTAGAGGGGCTTGTACTAACATCAGAGCTGTTAAAAGGAGAACTGGAGTTTCGTAATGTGAGTTTTGCTTACCCAACGAGGAAGGATTCCCCCATCTTCCAGGACCTAAGTCTGCATGTGCCGGCAGGGTCAGTATTGGCAGTGGTGGGATCCAGTGGCTCAGGCAAATCCTCACTAGTCTCACTGTTGCTGCGGTTATACGATCCCGATTCAGGTGAGAACTGAAAAAAGAAGAATTAAAGCAGTCAATTTTCTGATTCTGCAGTTTCTGTATTTAAAACAAAATATTGAAAATGCTGCACAGCTGAGTCAAGCATTAACTATTTCTAAAATGTCATAGATTTCCCGCAGATTTTTCTGGGAAGCCAGATGCATCATTTGATGTTATCATAAAGTCATCACATTGTAATCTTGACTTAATCATGCCAGAAAAGTGTGTTCTCATTCCTTATTATTATACTTTATATATCAGGTTTTAAATGACCCATATGAATCACAATCAAATGTGAGAAGAAACAAGCAGCTCAGTTTATTAGCTGGATAAAAAATAGCAATTTAATGCACTTGTTATTTAAAGGTAAATAAATGTAAATCAATTATTTAAATGGGAAAAAGTAGGCAAAATGTATATAAAGAATAATAAGTTGCCCTTAATTTATTTTCTTAAATCAAAAAATGAACTCTTAGTTTTATGATTAAAGCTTATTAATAAAATTAATATTTAAATTACAATTTTTTGCATATTTTTACTGCCAAAGAAACACTGCAAATATTGACGCCCCTTTTGAGAAATACATAAACAATCTGAAAATTATACCGGAGGGACTTAAAATGTTTTAATTTTGTACATGAATAACTTGTATATGACAGCATTAGTAATGTGTAGTTTTACTTTAAATGCAGGTATTGTCAGTGTTGATGGTCATGATATTCGAGACTTGAATCCTTACTGGTTAAGGAGTCACATTGGTACTGTAAGCCAGGTAAGAAAAGCCTTCAGCAGATACAGGATCATACCCTCTTCTCCTATAATTTGACTTATTTCAGCATGTTCTTATGTTTTTTTAGGAACCGGTCCTTTTCTCCTGTTCAATTGCTGAGAACATTGCTTATGGAGCGCCGGATCCGAGTCAGGTGACAGTGGAGGACATTTACAGGGCGGCACAGATCGCCAATGCTCATGACTTCATCCAGGAGTTTCCCAAGGGCTACGATACTGTGGTGGGAGAGAAGGGGGTTCTGCTGTCAGGTATGAATGAACCTCTGATACTCCAGTGGAATTCATGTTTGAGTCATTTATCTGACCTTTAATGCATAATTCAATGATTTGTTGAATAAACAGGTGGACAAAAGCAGAGAGTGGCCATAGCACGAGCCCTGCTGAAGGTAAGCTGGCAGCTTTAGTATTTGACTGAATTGTAAATATTTGTTGTTTAGCAGCGGCGCACAAGATTTATTTTGTCACGCTTTTCACAGAATCCCAAAATACTTTTACTGGATGAAGCCACGAGGTGAGAATACATGTTTGAATACTTCAAATCACCCATATCAAATCTGTGTGTGTTTGTTCTATTTTCAGTTATATGCTTTTGGTTTTCATTTCAATTACATGCAGTATACAGCTAAGAGGGAATATATATATATATATATATATATATATATATATATATATATATATATATATATATATATATACATACATACATACATACATATAATATACACGCGCGCACACACACACATATATTATATATATATATATATATATATATATATATATATATATATATATATATATATATATATATATATATATATATTTATTAGTGGTGGGCCGTCATAGGCATTAATGCGAGACTTTTATCGCGTGAAAAAAAAAATATCGCCATTAATTTATTCTCAAAGTTGGGTTGGGAGCTGGATCTATTCTACACAAGATATCATGACTTTTAACTTGATATTTTAGCGTGGATTTATACCTGACCGGTGAGCTGTCTCACAAAAAAAAAGCCCTTCTAAATCAAATCAGCAGGATGACTTTAACTGATTAAACACACACACACACATTTACAGATTTTCAATTTATAGTTGGGCCTAGTTAAAATGTCATTCTTGAGATTTGTTTTTGCCAAAAGTAATAAAAAGGTGCCATGATGTGTTAATATGACTTTTTTTTAGATTATGGAATATCAATTTTCAGAAGAGGAACATTTATTTATTTATTTATTTTTTTGGAAATTTAAAGCTCTTAACAGATTCTGTTTTTATTTGAAGACTATTTGACTGTTATTTGACTCATTAGCCCCCCTTTAAATTGTTTTTTTTATTTATTTCCCAAATGATGTTAAACAGAGCAAGGAAATTTTCACAGTATGTCTGATAATATTCTTCAGGAGAAAGTTTTATTTTGTCTAGAATAAAAGCAGTTTTAAAATTTTTATGAACCATTTTAAAGTCAAAATTATAATTTTTTTACAATTACACAATAACTTGTCTAATTACCCTATCCTGTCTAGTTAACCTAATTAACCTAGTTAGCCTTTAAATGTCACTTTAAGCTGTATAGAAGTGTCTTGAAAAATATCTAGTCAAATATTATTTACTGTCATCATGACAAAGATAAAATAAATCAGTTATCAGAAATGAGTTATTAAAACTGTTTAGAAATGTGTAGAAAAAATCTTCTCTCCGTTAAGCAGAAATTGGGGAAAAAAATAAACAGTGGGCGAATAATTTAGGGGGCCTAATAATTCTGACTGTATATACCATTATAAAATAAAAAAGATATATTAACAAACATGTTGTATGTGTATATATATTCATGCATACACATATACAGAAATAAAAATAATTTTAGATTGACAGATTTATTGTTTTTTTGATGGTCCATTACGTACGCGTAAATACCTGAAATAGGGACTAAGCTAGAAAATGAATGAATGAATAAATACCTGAAATATTAAGAATATTGTTAATACATTAATTTTGTATAGAGCCTTTAAAACAGAGATGCTCAAACTAGGGCCCGCGGGCCAGTTAGAGTTCACGCGGGGAAGAGTTGGAGCCAATGCTTTGAACAGAGATCGTCATTTCTAATTCAACATAACCTTTTTTGCTTGTTTTTTGTATTGCTGCCAAAAAGCAAACTGGAATAAAACGTTTCAACTACATGTTTGTTAATGAATCTGACTTTTTAAAATATAAAGATACTGTCACTCACTCGATGAATAAAGGACAATGCAGCAGACATCGGTGAGCAAATTAAGGAGCAAAAACAGGAGCAGCTTGACTAGTGTAGCTCCATTCTGTTATAAATGACAGTGTTTTTAACTAATAAGTTCACTATAAAATTAAAAAATGTATACTGGATTAGTTAATATAAAGCAATGTTTTTTTTAGTTATTTTTCTAGGCAACTTTAATAGAATAGAGTTTGCTATATCTACCTTTGGCCCATCATCCTCAACCAAGTTTGGTTTTTGGCCCTTCATAAGAAAATGTTTGTGCACCCCTGCTTTGAAGGTTGCTTTGTCAAAGTGCTTTAGAAGCAAGCAACACAACAGAAAGAAAGCACAGATGAATAAAACCAATATATGTCAACATTGTCATCATGACATTACTCTTTCAGGGTCACTGAAGAACTAGTCAAAGTCTCTGCTCTTATCATCACTTTATGTGCTTTCATTATGTTTGTCAGTTCTGTTCAATCTTTACATGTCAACCCTGTTGCCATGATTTTGTACATAAGGCACCACAAGCCCATTACAATCAACCATGACAACAAGGCTTTTAATCAGATTTGCCAAAATCTCAACCTGCCATACCTGTTATGACTTATCTCAAGTTACACACAGCAGTTTATTGCACACTGCAGTTCACTTCAAAATGATTTCTAAAAGAGCGATTCAAATGTTAATTATGTGGGTTATTGACATGACATTGCATTTTCAATGTTACACATGACAAAAATGTATATAGTATTGACATCATTTAAAATGTAGTTAAATGTACCTCTTGTTATAAAAACTTATAAACTTATTCATTAATTCATTCATTTTCTTGTCAGCTTAGTCCCTTTATTAATCTTGCGCACCACAGCGGAATGAACCGCCAACTTATCCAGCAGGTTTTTACGCAGCAGATGCCCTTCCAGCCGCAACCCATCTCTGGGAAACATCCACACACACACACAATCATACACTACGGACAATTTAGCCTACCCAATTCACCTGCATCGCATGTCTTTGGACTGTGGGGGAAACCGGAGCACCCAGAGGAAACCCACGCGAACGCACAGAGAACATGCAAACTCCACACAGAAACGCCAACTGAGCCCAGGTTCGAACCAGCGACCTTCTTGCTGAGAGGCGACAGCACTACCTACTGCGTGATTATATTGTTAAATTCATTAATAACTATCTTAGGCCTAATTTTACAAGTGGCTATTTTAGTAAATAATTTTTATCAATACATTTCTAAAAACATAAATCGGGCAATTCCACTATTGATTTAATTAGTTGAAGGATCCCATGCAAGATCTTTTGACTGAAGCCCCCGTGAAGCATATGACGTGCACCTGTTAATTCTTTTACGATTTTCTCAGTGAAAATAGGTCATATATTTCAGTGAATTTGAACAAAACTGATTTATTACATGGACATTATTATTAAAATAATATTTTAGGCACCGAATATCTTAAGAAATAGAAAAAATAATACTTTAAATTCTTGCAAAAGTTTGGGGAAAAAATTACACACCTCTATATTTTAACAAAATGTTATAAATGTTTTGTTTCTCTTGAATTTAGCTTTTTTTTTTTTTTTAAATAGACTGTTATCATAAGTTATTTTGTTAGATAAGCTCCAGATTTGGTTTCTGTATCTAATTCTGACTAATCCTATTTATTTATGTTGAGCTTTGTGTGTGTGTGTGTGTGTGTGTGTGTGTGTGTGTGTGTGTGTGTGTGTGTGTGTGTGTGTGTGTGTGTGTGTGTGTGTGTGTGTGTGTGTGTATGAAGATAAGTGCCCAACAGTAAAGATAAATCACTCTCATGCTATTTGTGTATAAATTTGTAGTATTGTTTTTTATTTTTATTTTTCTGTCACACCATAGGATGTATTTAGGGAACAGTTCACTAAAAGTAAATAAATATATAAAAAACATTAAAGAATTGATAAAGATAGTGACCCCTTAAATTCTCTCAAACATCAGAATTACATTTATATTATAATTTTTCCTTAAAAATTCTGTTTTACAAAAATGTTTTGATCTTTGCAAAAATTGTTTATTTAACTCTCCATTTGGCAACTACCCATGTACATTTTTCTGAATTAATGGTTTGTCTTGTTATGAGAATAGCTAAATGAATGGACTTACTCTCTTACTGCTCTGTGTTTCAGTGCTCTGGATGCAGAGAATGAGTTTTTGGTCCAGGAGGCGTTAGAAAGGCTGATGGACGGCCGTACAGTGTTGATCATCGCTCATCGTCTCTCAACCATCCAGAGCGCAGACTCTGTGGCAGTGCTAGACCAGCACCGTGTGATGGAGATCGGCAGCCACTCGCAGCTCTTAGCCAATGACCAGGGACTCTTCCGCAAACTCATGGAGAAACAGGCCTTCCTGCAGGCCGAGCAGAAACAGGCGCTCCTTAAATAAGAGAAAAACAAACATTCAAACACATTAAAAGTCTCTTTACTGAGCACTCCGAGAAAAAAAAAAGAAACACTGAAATGTAGCTTTTTAGCATGTGCAGTATCAAGTAACTGGAAACCAGTTGTATACTGATCATTGTTATTTACAATGACATAATATAATACTCATCTGAGTTCCATAAACACTGCTTTTTATTCAGTTGTTTTTATGCTTTCATAGTCTATGGAAAACTAAAAAGGAATATGAGGTAAATTTTATATATGAGACTTATCAAGTTGCTTTATGTAACATGTAATAAATCATGTCAGCCGTTTATTAAGAAACATGTGATTATCAAGTAATTGAAGTGTACAAAGGGCCTTATTCATGAAGAAGTAATCTAAATTATACATAAAACCACTCACTGGGAGTATTTACACATTTGTTCTGCTTATTTTCAGTAAGTAACATGGATAATGACTTCTTTATTTTTATGGTTACAGAAACAGTGCTTCTGTCCTTTCTTATTTACTTTGGTAATGACACTGATGTCAATGTATCGTGCCTAAATCCTAAACCACAAAGCTTTAACTGGGATGTAAATCAAACTTTGACCTGGTTACAGTGCCATTTTCTGTTGTCAATAATGAAGATATTGATTTAAAAGCAGCACCTGTATGGACTATTGTAATAGACGAAAAAGGGTATATATTATTGTCTCAGTTGTATACGAGAACACTATAACAGAGATATTTTAATGTACTTTCATCTACAGCCTGTATATACATATATATATATATTTATATATGTGCCACTGAAATAAAAATAAATCTATTCGGAATTTTAGAAGATTTTAATATTTAGTGTGGTAACTTATTAGGTTTAAGTTTGTGAAATGTGTATTTTTTGTTTTCTATTGTTTTATCTGCACTCTTCCTAATAAATGACATTGTAACTTTGGACGTGGCATGACCTTCTGTGAGAACATACACATGCCAAAAGAGGGGGCTGTTGACCATTGAAAATAAATGGCATATTATTATGGAAACCAAGAGGGGGCAGCATACTGTACAGTAAGTTGGCTAAATGAAAGATTTGAATTGGATCTACTATTACAAAATAGCTGATGTAAGAAACTGATCACTATCAGACTTTACTACAACTCAGTACTTAAGTAGTTTCATTAGGATTGTGTCCTTCTCTTAACCTCAAAATCCAAATCACCAGGCCTGCTTAAATTCAAGCAAGGAGATTGTGGTTTGCAGGAGCTGTTGTAAGCTCCTTAAGTGACTGTGGCTACTGCCTTCAAGACTCATTCAGCTGCTCAACATAAGCTCCAGGACCAACTATGGCAGCATATCTGCTTGCACAGAGACACAGGGGCCTCTTTAGAGTAAAGAATGCAGAGCAGTCACACACCACCCAGCAACAAATAATGAAATATTACCACCCAATATTCTATCCAATATTGGCTCTTTCAGATATAAAATATTGATACTGTATCAGTCAAAAGCATGTGAACAAGAGACTTTAAATATATAGAAAGCATAATAAACTAGTGTCTACCTTAATGCTTGGAAAAAATGTTTAGAAAGTAAAATGTCAACACATTAGAGAAATAATAGTTCCATCCATATGTATTCATATTCAATTTCATTTGAAAGGGTGCAAACATCTCAGCAAAATCCAATAGTCTGATGCTTATAGCCCATGTTGTTACAACCCTTATTATCAGCTATCATGTGATATAAAAATAAGTCAAATGAAATTACAAAGATCACAACATACCCATAGTATAAATCCACAATAAAACCATTCATGCATAAACAGGGGAGCCACTTGCGTGTCTTTTATGGCAGGCAGAAGGTGGAAGTCAAGTCCCTTGCCTTGATAAGGTGATCCAGGGGCCCTTCAGTGTGTTATCATCATCTGGGTTGCATTCCACGCATAAATACCTATTATGGTTTTCAGGGATAATCGCAGTGATAACAGGAATTAAAACAAAATGTAAAAACCTAGTGGTTAATTTGGTTAATGATTTATGAATAACTTTCAAGACTCAGTTTATGAGTCAAGCGAATTTATTCATTTATTTTATTAAAATAATTTTAAAGAGATTAAAATTGTATTTTCATTAAACAGATGCAATTATGAGGTGAAAATTGTTTAAATTGTAACTAAATGCTAAACTAGTAAAAAAATGTACAATTAGTAAAGAAATATAAGAACAATTAGTCATGACAGAACATGTTTTTTTTAGTTTATTGTAACTTATTAAACTAAGTTAATCATGTTCTAGAACATAGCGTTCTAGAACATAGAAGAACATAGCAGCAAATGTGAAGAACATGTGAAGAACATAGCAGCAAATATTTAAACTTACAATAAATTAAGGCTGCACAGTGATCCTTATTCTTTGAACGTGTCATCAAATATTTTAAATATGTATTTAATATATAGATAGAGACAGAAAAAGAGAAATAAAAATAAAATATCATGAACACCATCCAGTAAATCTGCCTGGAAAACTGGCAGTAAATGAGCAGTGAACAGATGGTAGCCTACAAAATTTCTCTTGTGTCTAAAATAGAAAACGCACGTCTTAAAATTCGGACTACCCACACAATTCACCTACATGACTTTCTTTACGATGTGTATTTATTTGTGAAGGCTTTTTACAGCATTATTCATACAGTGTTAGGAGATATAAATAAATTATTGTACATACATTAACGTCTTACAAAATAACTACATTAAAATTTTTTCTAAATTTTCATCACTGAAATTATCATTTCAATCTCGTTGGTGAAAATTTCATTCAGAATCTACTTCAGCAACACTGTTATATCAAACTGTTTGTGAACAAAGCGTACTCTCTTACAGATATAATACACTAATACGGTGGAGCACCATGTGGAGAAGGCTGGTGTTGGTATCAGCACCGCCCAGCTCCTTATACAGGCCACACTTGGGCCTGCAGTGATGACTGTCAAACCGTAAATGGACAGTCCTGCTCACTATGACCCTGCAGGACAGGGGGAGACACGCCGCTTCTCTAGGAAATCACCCCTCACTTACCCTGCCAGTGCCTAATATGGTTGAAGAATGAGGAAAAACTCCAACCGAACATACAGATATCCTCAATTGTACACATGGCGACAAACGCGGTGAGTATATAAAGTGCCGGTGCCTCAGGCAGTTTGTGACTGGATCCACCAGCGGTTGTTCTGCACTGAGCTTCAGCAGAGAAAGGTAAGAGGACGTGGTTAAACGCATGCAATACTGGTATATGGTAGTTAAGTTGACTTTATTAGATTTAAGGCTAGTTAGATTGGTTTATTTAGTGACAGTAGGCTAACAGGATTTCATGGTAATCTGGAATAAATGATAGCCTTAATTAATTCATTATTTAAAAGCATGTATAATAGTTTTTTATGTTGTCGTTGTCTGTGTTGTTAATTTAAGTAATAATCATATTTTAGGATAACAGATTTGTCAGCTAAGGCTACTTTCTCATTACATTCATTCAGTCATCCTTAATTTACTCATAAATTGTAAAGTAAACTCTAAAGAATGCTTACAAAATTACTATTATTTACTACACTGTAAGAAATGTTATTTGCCTTAAAATTTTAAGCTAAATCAAATTAACATTATAAGTCAATTAAACATATATTGAGTTAAACTGACTTAAAACTACTTGCATAACTTATAAAAATAAGTTAGAACATGATTAACTTAGTTTAATAAGTTACAATAAACTAAAAAAACGTGCTGTCATGACTAATTGTTCTTATATTTCTTTACTAATTGTAAATTTTTTACTAGTTTAGCATTTAGTTACCTCATAATTGCATCTGTTTAATGAAAAAACAATTTTAATCTCTTTAAAATTATTTTAATAAAATTAATGAATAAATTTGTTTGACTCATAAACTGAGTCTTGAAAGTTATTCATAAATCATACAACCAAAAATACAGAAGTACAAAATAGTATAACAAGTAAGGTGGATTAAAGCAAAGGTTAAATTCAAATGTTAAAACAAGTATAAACTGACAAATGTGTGTTGCTGTAAAATATTTGTTTTATTTCAGATATGCAGTCATTCACCTTTCATTAGTAATGAATGATAATCATTTAGAAACTTTAACTTAAAATGAGTCATGAAACCGACACAAGTACAACAGATAGAAAATATTTTGGCAAGGTAAATAGATGGAAACAAAGATGAAATTGAAAAGTGAACTGCAGAATCACTTTTCAGTCTTAATTCAATATCTTTGCATTAAACTGCACCTAATCCAATCCTTCTCAATATTAATTTGTTAAACCAGAAAAACAGCTCTATAAGGCCATTTCATATTCATTTATTATTTAATCAAAATTATTTAATTAAAATCAATTAATAAATTTTACATATGATTTTTAAAAACGTGCTCTAATTCCAACTATGAGTAATTGAAACACAAAGACACATATTTGCCAATCAAAGCAAAAAAAAAAATGTTAAAAAATTATCTGAGCGTGTACTGAGACAGCATCTTGCCTTTCAGAATACATCAAGATGTGTGACGACGACGAGACTACCGCCCTTGTGTGCGACAACGGTTCCGGCCTGGTGAAGGCTGGCTTTGCTGGTGATGATGCCCCCAGAGCCGTCTTCCCCTCCATCGTTGGTCGCCCCCGTCACCAGGTATGTTCTGCTGCATTTTCCTCTTTAACACAGTAAGCTTAATCTAAATATCATGACAATTAAAAATCCAAATTTTCTTCTTGCAGGGTGTCATGGTGGGTATGGGTCAGAAGGACTCATACGTAGGAGATGAAGCTCAGAGCAAGAGGGGTATCCTCACTCTGAAATATCCCATCGAGCACGGCATCATTACCAACTGGGACGACATGGAGAAGATCTGGCACCACACCTTCTACAATGAGCTCCGTGTTGCCCCAGAAGAGCACCCAACTCTGCTGACTGAGGCCCCTCTGAACCCCAAGGCTAACCGTGAGAAGATGACCCAGATCATGTTTGAGACCTTCAACGTCCCAGCCATGTATGTGGCCATTCAGGCTGTGCTGTCCCTCTACGCTTCTGGCCGTACCACTGGTGAGAGGAACTTTAACACCTAAAAGATCAAATGCTGCTAATATATATGGGTAAGACCCAATATGTTTTACTGGATTCTGACCATTTTTTATTCTGCATTTAAGGTATCGTGCTGGACTCTGGTGATGGTGTGTCCCACAATGTCCCCATCTATGAGGGTTATGCTCTGCCACACGCCATCATGCGTTTGGATCTGGCTGGTCGTGATCTTACCGACTACCTCATGAAGATCTTGACTGAGCGCGGTTATTCTTTCGTCACAACCGGTAGGAATTTCAGTCATTTCTGTGTTATATTAAAAGTGATGTTGTTTTATTTCATCAAATGAAATTTGGGTGCATATACACCACCTTTCAAAGGTTTTTAATGCAAGAAAAACACATTTATTTTTCAGTATGGATCAATTCAATTGAACAAACCATTGAAACAAAACATTTAATTTTAATTCAATCAAATTGTTTTTCAACTTTCTCCTTAAAGAATTCTGAAAATAACATGATTATTTTAAATTGTAATAATATTTTTATTGTAGCACTCTTATTTTACTGTATATTTCAATAAAAAAACCTACCTAAAGTTATAGTAGACTTTTAAAGTACAGTACAGTAGAGTATTTTGGCCAATATTTTCATGTTTTACAGTACATAACCTTTGATGTCATCTAACACTGAGTTAAAGTTGATCCTAAATAATTTTAAAGTTGTTTTTTTTATAGTTTTTGCTCTGTTAAATGTAATTTTTAGCAAAACTCAAAATGAAAATAGATTTTTTTATACATTTCATAATACTTGCTTGATGCCTAAATTTAATTATAACAATTAAAATGACAAATTTTAGTCAATTATTATTATTATTATTATTTAAAATCTAATAATGCAAATAATTATCAGGCCATGTATCAGCTATCATTAATAATATAGTATTAGTAATCAACAAAACTTTCGATCTATCTGTCTGTCTGTCTATTTATCTATCTAAACATTAAAATTATCACGATCCTATCATAACTCTGGTCTGTACACTATTTGTGATTTGTGTTATGTTGGCAACTGGCTCACCTACACCTCTGTTTTCCAGCTGAGCGTGAGATTGTGCGTGACATCAAGGAGAAGCTGTGCTATGTGGCTCTGGACTTTGAGAATGAGATGGCCACTGCTGCCTCTTCCTCCTCCCTGGAGAAGAGCTACGAGCTGCCCGACGGCCAAGTCATCACCATTGGAAATGAGCGTTTCCGCTGCCCAGAGACCCTCTTCCAGCCTTCCTTCATTGGTGAGTAAAGAAAAACCTTACTCGAACATCTGTTTGTTTTTTCGTAAGAACTATACCATTTCATTAACACAGTGTTTGTGAACAGGCATGGAGTCTGCTGGCATCCATGAAACCGCCTACAACAGCATCATGAAGTGCGACATTGACATCAGGAAGGATCTGTATGCCAACAATGTCTTGTCTGGTGGTACCACCATGTACCCAGGTATTGCTGACCGTATGCAGAAGGAGATCACCGCTCTGGCCCCCAGCACAATGAAGATCAAGGTAATGTATTTATGCTTGTCCTTTTAACACTAGAACTGCCAAGCCAGACCTTTTACAGGTTTCACATTGAAATAAAACACACATAACTTTCTTACATGTGTGTATATTTTATTCTAGCATTGTTATTTTATTAAAATTACAAAAACACACAAAAGTATCTCTACATCAAATTGATACACCTTATATATTTTGTAAGCATTCATAACTGTTTTACTGTTCATTGAAACATTCTTTTTATTTTCTAAAAAAAAAAAACAGAATATTATTCTACTTCAAATTAGTATCTGTAATTAGCAGATTATTGTGTTTGTTATCTAATACATTCTCTGATGCATTAGAGTACAAGTTTAGTGTCCTAATATTTGTTAATATTGCTCCAAACCGAACCGATCAGTTTAATCATGAATTTTTATTTCAGTTGTGGCTGCATAGTATTGTTTATAATACAGGGTTTTTTGTTTTTTGTTTATAATACAGGTTTTTTTTTTTTTGAAGACTTTTTAAAGACCCTTTTAAGACCATTATGAATGAAATTTTACACGTGTATGAAGCTAAACACTTAGGATTTTTTGCAATGGCCCAGTTGGGCCAATGGAATTTGTATTTTGCTTGCCAAAAAATAAATAAAAATCTAAATGTAGTTATTTCAAAGTCACATATTTTAATGTCAATATTTTTTCAACGTTTTTTAACCGAATACATTTCTGTTATGAAATCTTAAGTAGTTTTTGTATAATTGGAAGGTCATATAAAGGCATATATTGGCATTGTTGTCATAAGGATTTATTTAAATGTTTATAGTTTTCTTTTCCTGATTAGGGAATTAAATTTAGAGGTTTTTCTGTAAAAATGTCTAAAAGCTGTTGTGATTTTATGTCTTTGCAATAAAAAATAAGTTTTATTTAGATGAATTGTTGATAATTGGTTGTGTGTAGACCCAACTGGGTAGCTTTAGTTAGACAAAAAAAATTAAGACTTTTTAAAATGATTTAAGACCTACAACATAACATTTTTGTAAATTTATTATTTTTTCATTATTTATTATTGTTTTAAGGGCCTAAAATTTAGTTTTTGAAATTTAAGACATTTTAAGACCCCATTTTAAGTGTTTTATAGAATTTTACATGTTTTATAAGATTTACATATTATAATATGGGTATGATTATTATAAATATTACTATATTTACAAATAAATTCACAACAAGTTTTTATCTATTGAAGTATTCAGCTTTAATACATATTTCTTGGCATTTAGGCTTTCAAATACAACATTTTTACAACATTTAAAAAAAACTTTTCCTTTCTCTTAACAGTTGGACAATAAGCGATTATACAATTAAATATTGCAAATGAAATAGTCAAATATAAAGAAGGTAGAAGCTTCAAATTTAAAAATTACCAGAAAATGGCATTTGGCACAGTCTTATTATAGAATTCTTGTAGTTCTAATGTAAACACGTTTACGTTCCTCATTGATATAACAACTAACCTGCTCATACTTCTCTTTTTTTCCCTCCCAGATCATCGCCCCACCTGAGCGTAAATACTCCGTATGGATCGGTGGCTCCATCTTGGCTTCCCTGTCCACCTTCCAGCAGATGTGGATCACCAAGCAGGAATACGATGAGGCAGGTCCCAGCATTGTCCACCGCAAGTGCTTCTAAATTCATCGGCTGCATCCGTCTTCTGTGGATCACACAATAATGGAGAATACATTCAGAATTATGGGACAGCTTTGGGACAGATTTATACATGTTATTCGATGAACATACCCTTGAGTAACAAGCAGGAACAGGACGAGGCAGGACCAGCACTGTCCAAGCAATCAATCACACAATCAACATCCAGAAGACCATTAAACCATGATATCCATCATGAGACTGTAATCTGTACATAAATAGTCATTAATTTATTAAAGTCCATCATTTAGATTTTTGTGACGCATATGTGTTAATAAATTGTTCAGATTGAAAAAAATTGTTTCGCAATGAGTGTTGCTGGAAAAGAAACTGTTGCTTTCTAACTCGAAAAAAGTATCTCTTTTTTTTTTTTTTTTTACTAATTATTATTTAAAACCAAATAGCTAAAGTTAAATACAAAGCAAAGTTTGTATTTAACTTTAAGACATGTTATGGTCAGATACATTTTTAAAACAATAAAAACAATTGAGTTTATCCAAGGAAAAAAATTACTTAAAATTAAATCATATTTATTATGATTTTCGTAAGACATACACTACAATGTCATTCAGTGTAACAGTAATTCATGCACTAAAACTGACATTTAGAAGAAGAAATTTATTAAATGAGTCATTTCAAGGATCACAGTGCAACCACAAAACACTAATTAATTGTCATTTTAAATCTGTCTTCAAACTGCTAGGTATTACCTCAAGTTAATCATTTAAAATAGAATCAAATTCCGTTTAATCGCCTAATCTTTTATATATTATATTAGGTACAGGTCATAAGTGCATTGTTTCTTTTATACATACATATAACTGATATGCTAAACATGGAGGGTTATTTCACATATATTTAGGCATTTTATTTTCACAAAAATTATTTGAAATATTAAATTAGATACTAGTGTTTAATGTGCTTTTCAGGGTATCTGGGGGTAAAAAAAAACTACTAATTTCATAGCCTAATTTTAATATTGTGTTGTTGGTCTTAATTTTATTGTCCATATAAAGCTAAGTCCAATTGGGCCAACACCCATCCAATCACAAGCAATATATTTTAATAAAAGTAAAAAAAAACAACATTTATTTATTAACTGTATTTACTTATTAATATGGTTTAATTATCTTCCTTACAATAACATTTGTTTATAATGTTTTTTGTTAAGGTCATTAAAAAATCTTAAGCATTTAATCATGTGTAAGTCTGAAATTTGATTCATTCAGTCTTAAAATGGTCTTAAAAAGTCTTAAATTTGACTTGATAAAACCTGTAGAAACTGATGTAAAGTCACTTTTGTTTTATTTGATGCAGACATAAAATTCTGACTTCTTTTCTTTGATCCATGATCATTTAACTCGAGTTTCTAAAATAGCTTTCAAGTAATTCTAAAAATACTGAAAGTTGACCTCCATCTGACCTCACTGCAATGTGCTGCATTTGCCTCCTGGTTAAGTCATAACCTAGCCAGAGTGAATAATCAAACAATTCTAAATTAATTTCTTTCAAATAATTATTATAATTTGTTTTTTCTAATAAAGGCACACTATTTCTTTCAGATATTTATTTTGAATTTAAAGCCCACAAATCATTAATCTAATCATGCATGGTTCAAATTCTTTGAGGTCAGACTCAAATGTGATTCTTTGAAGTGGCTTTAAAGCAATTCTTTGTTCCAGTTTTGAGCAAACAGGTTTTGGTCTGGTTTTGTCAAGAGAGTTAATGTTGCTGTTAACATGTTGCAACACTGCAGAAACACCATTTTAGGTTGACATTTTTAACAAAGCATGTTTCATTTTTATAATTATATAGTAAATAATATTATTATACAATCATAGTAAAATTAACATATAATTATAATTAAAAGTCTAATGTTTTTAAATAACTTTGTGTACATAAAATATCAAAATATGGGTACAGAAATATCAGTGTAACCCATGCAAATATATGGATGTGTGTGTCCTAGTGGTTTGAAGGATAGTGGCAAAGTAAAAAGATTGAATTCAATATTATATCGGGGCTGAACTGTGATCCTTAAATAGAATATTTTAATATGCCATCAAATTCCTCTTCTAAATATGCCTGAAAAAAATATTTGATGTATATAAACAATAGTTTCAGTAAATTCCATTTTAATAAGTACCTTCTGGGGCGACACGGTGGCTCAGTGGTTAGCACTCAGTGGTAGCTGGTTTGAATGTTCTCCCCGTGTTCTCATAGGTATCCTTTGGGTGCTTCGGTTTCCACCACATTTCAAAGACATGCAATACATACACATATATATATATATATATATATATATATATATATATATATATGTGTGTGTGTGTGTGTGTGTGTGTGTGTGTGTGTGTGTGAATGGAATAAAACTAACTTGGCTGTAGTGTATGTGTGTGAATGAGTGTGTATGGATGTTTTCCAGTACTGGATTAAGGCTGAAAAAGCATTGGCTGTGTAAAACGTATGCTGGATAAGTCGGCGGTTCATTCAGCTGTGGCGACCACTGATGAATAAAGGGACTAAGCCAAAGGAAAATAAATAAATGAAATGCCCTCTGTAAATTATAGTAAAAATGAATGTTTATGCTCAGCAAAAATTATAAGCAAATATATCTAAAATGTAAACAAGCTATGCTAATTTTATCCTTATGTCCCTTTTCATCTGTGAGATGTGAGTGTGTGTGTACCTTTTGTAAAAAAAATGTCGCTATGGTTACTTTCCCATATCTGTTGAAAAAATATCAAATGTATTTCACATTTATAAGCACACAAAAACATTACTTTTTTTAGTCCAACCTTTTTCTTTGACCCCCAAGTGAGTTTTCACCCTGTAAAACAACACCTGTTGATGCCTTCGAGTGATTTCCAACGTCTTCACCACAGGGCGGAGCTACAACCGTGTTTTTACAACGCAAGCCTGACGTCTGCAGACACCAAGCGCCATCTGTTTACCTTCTCGTCCTTGCCTTAATCAAAACGGTAAGTCCATTTATGATCGAAAATACGTGTTGACAGATGTTTATGACGCCCATCTTCATTCACTTTGCCTCTGCCGACTGCTGTCACGTGAACATTCGCTTTAAACACTACTCGACGACGTAGCAGCAGCGATATCAATGTAACCACAAGACCGCACGACTTTTGTTTGCATTTAGATAACGAGTACTTTGTGTCAAAACGCTGATGTTTAACATTCGCTTCTTGCAGTGTGCACAGAAAAGCTCTTTCGGTTTATCTGTACAGTCGTTCTGTTGATGGCAATGCATTATTATGACATCTATATCAATCTCTCTAAATTCGTGCGTTTTGTTTTTAGTGAAATTTATAAGTGCGGTCATGTTTTTCCTCACCTTCTAAACCCTAATATGCAAATGCGTTAAGCGGTTCAGAGACCCCTGAGGTGACGCCATGGTTTAAGTAGGCGTATCCGAGAAGGAGGCGTGCAGACTCACAGCTGGCCAGCGATTGGCTTTCGTTTGCATATTACAATTCTGTTGCCATAGCAATTTGGTTTAAATGTCTGGCGCGAGAGATGGGGCGGATCCGGAATAGACTTGCATAATTAGCTTGTTACTTCTCTACAATGTAACAAGTCTGTTTTTTTCTTTGCAGTCGGACGACAAGTCAATATGGTGACCAAGCGAATTAGGTCGGAATACATGAAGAAATTTAAAGACCCGAAATGGGATACTTACGCAAAGTGTTATGAGGATTTGCTGAAGTACAGACTGTCAAGGCGGCTGCTGGAGCAGGCGCACAAGCCGTGGTTTTGGGGTGAATGGGGGAGCGAGACTGCTTCAAGTGGTAAATCTACTCCTCTGAGTCGGAATAAAGTTGAACCTTTGAAGACTCTTGATGAGAAACCTGAGCGATCTGCTTGTGTGACTCCAGAACCAGCAGCTGAAGCAGAAACACAGGCCGCAGAAGTGCAGGACAGAGAGCATGCAGACAACAGTGAGTGCTGCTGACACGCGCACACACACACACACACACACACACACACACACACACACACACACACACACACACACACTCACTCACTCACTCACTCACTCACTCACTCACTCACTCACTCACTCACTCACTCACTCACTCACTCACTCACTCACTCACTCACTCACTCACTCACTCACTCACTCACTCACTCACTCACTCACTCTCTCTGTCAGCTTATATTTTGTGTTATACACTGACTATTACAGTGTTGTTATTGATATCTTATATGTAGTTTGTTTTATAGTTCTAAAATAAAGTATATTGTGTATGCATAAGGGTCTGTTCATATTTATCTGTAGGTACCTCTTAATAATTAATTTTATTTTTATGTTATATACAAACAAATATTTATATTTTGTTATAACACAAAATTTTGTGTTAGGAAAACTAGATTTAAATGGATTTATTAAACATTAATTATAATAATAGGAAGTTACAGCTACAATGCCATTAAATATTTGCATTGATTTTATTGCTAAATTGAAATAAAGCTGTAAAGTGTATAAATATGGAAAACTTGCTATTATAGATAAGTGAAATAAAATACAAAAAGTAAAACGTGTACAATGTAAACTCTAATAAGTTGAGACTACTCAAATGATTTGGGGAAGTTTGTTTGAGTAATGGGAAATCCACAACTCAAGTAATTGAGTTGACCAAATGTGGTCTCTTCATTGAATTAGCCTAAATGTTAAGTACAGATAACTTAAAATGGCTAATAGACCAAACTTCCACATTTTCAGCTTTTATATTCTTTACTTACTCCCAAGGTCATTTATATCGAAGGTGATATCTAGCTGCACCATGTTGGTGTTTTGTAACATCTAATTTTGGGATGTTAGCCCAATGCTCAACCTGGAGGACCAGAACATACACATATAAACTACAGACAATTTAGCTTACCCAATTTACCTATAGCGCATGTCTTTAGACTTGTGGGGGAAACCGGAGCACCTTGAAGAAAACCCTCGTGAACCAGGAGGCGACCATGCAAACTCCACACAGAAATGCCAACTGACCCAGTGACTTTCTTGCTGTGAGGCAACAGCGCTACTACCCACTGCGCCACCGTGTCGCATGTATATAAGCATTTAAATATCTACATATTAATTTTACTTTACTCTTTTGTCAGATGGGTTCAGGTAGTGCCTCTGTCCTGCTGCGCTTCAGCAAAATTCAGCATCACAAGCAAAATGACCACCTTGTGTCATATAACATATATCGACCAATCAGTGTAGTTGTCAAGGCAGAATCAATCATTTTAAACAGAGACATGGAGAATTGTTTAAAGAAATTAAAATGTTAAGTTTAGAGAATTTAAAATATTAATTAAAAGTTTTTTGCTGCCTAATGACTAACGCATCTGTTTAAGTTTTCACGCCAAAACATGGTATTTTAAGTGATGTCAGGTTATATTAATTTAATATATTTAGTAATGACAACAGCGGGGTTTGCAATGTAATAAGAAACAATATAGTGAATATTATGTTATATATATATATATATATATATATATATATATATATATATATATACACACAGTATGGTGCCGTTGTAACATTATTCAAGTATAATGTAAGTATTTTTTTCTGAATATTCTAATATTTCTAATATGTATTACACTGAAATACTTTAATTAATAATAATGAGATTAATAAGAGATTTCTAAAACTGTTTTATTGTATTTTGTATATAATACTTGTGTATTTGCGGTTGTAATAAAAAAATATTTTTATTATTAATATTTTACAGCTATTATGCAATAGGTACTTGGGAAATGTATGAAATACAGGGACAAATATTTAGTTTATATTCAACCCACTGATGTTAAAATGTATAACAGAGTGCCTTTTTCGTAATAAACTAATTACATCTGGACAATTGATCATAATTTGAAAAGTCATTCTCAAAATATTATAGCAAGACATAAAGGCACTAAAGTCTGCGCAACTTAACTAAAATGACTCAAAATCCTTTTAAACCAGAGTAATTCCACTCCGATCTCTGTCTTCCATCAACAGATTTAGTTCCCTGTGATGCTGAGGTGGCTCATCCAGAAGGAGAGGAAGTAAGAGGCAAAGAACGCTCTCCTGCTGTCAACCCAGACTCTGACACACAGATCCATAACATGCCAAAGAGCAAACGCCGCTCTTCACACAAGTACACAAGATCAAAGGTCAAACCTCAGGCCCCCAAAGACCCCGACAAAGAGAACCGTCACCCGTTTGCCCTGTATGGAGCAGGAGAGAAGCAGACTGACATGGCTTCAAAGAAAACACATAATGTGGGTCCTGCAGCTTCAACCGCAGAGGTGAGTCGGGGTGATTTCAAAAGGCATAGTGTATAATGAGAGTTTCTTGAACTGTCTGGAAAATGACTACTAGAATAAAGAAAATAAATAGTTCTTTTAGATCAGTGTTTCTCAATCCCAGTCCTTGCGGTCAACTACACTACACATTTCGTATGTTTATCTTTTCCTGTCAGACATTTGTTATAATTCAAGTGCAAAGTCCTCAGGATAGGCTGAAGTGATTTCAGTTTGAATCAGAATTGGAAAGAGCTTTATTGCCAGGTATATTCACACATACGAGAAATTTGTTTTCATGACAGAGCTTCAGTGCAACAGAATTACAGAGACAGGACAAAAAAAAACATAATAAATATATTTTAAAAACAGAATTTAGTAGTGAATGCAAATATACAAATTGACAAGTGTATGTACAGGTATATTACTATACACAGCGTTGTATGTACAGCTGTTATGTGCAAATTGGCATGTAAAGTATGTTGTTTCATAAGTGTACAGTATATGTGTATAAAAGTGTTTAGCAAGTAGTGATGTTTGTTCCACAATTATTATCATCAAGTGTTCATGAGATGGATTGCCTGAGGGAAGAAACTGTTTCTGTGTCGGGCTGTTCTGGTGCGCAGTGCTCTGTAGCGTCGACCAGAAGGTAAAAGTTCAGAGGCAGTGTGCTGGGTGTGAGGGGTCCAGAGTGATTTTGGCAGCCCTTCTGCTTGCTCTGGATAAGTACAGTTCTTGGAGAGTAAGGAGGGTTGCACCAATGATTCTCTCAGCAGTCCGAACTATTCAATGAAGTCTTCGGAGGTTGGATTTGGTAGCTGAGCTAAACCTAAACCAAACAGTTATTGACGTGCAGAGGACTGATTCAATGATATTAGTCTAGAACTGGTTCAGCAGCTCCTTTGGAAGGTTGAACTTCCTCAGCTGACAAAGAATTAGAGCCTCTGTTGAGCTTTTTTGGCAATGGAGTCAATGTGACAGTTCCACTTCAGGTCCTGAGAGATGGTGGTACCCAGGAACCTGAATGAGTCCACTACTGTCACAATGCTGTCCATGATGCTCAGTGAGGGGAGAGCAGGGGGGTTTCTCCTGAAGTCCACTATCATCTCCACTGTTTTGAGCGTGTGAAGGAAACACTTATGGTTCATTCAAATGACATTTTAGTGGGTTATATGCAAGTTTAATATGCAGTGGTGCCAAACTCTCAGGGTTTTAGTTACAATCCTGCTTCAACATATTTACCTGTAGGTTTCAAACAACCCTGAAGCACTCCGTTATTTTGATCAGGTGTGCTTCATAAGGGTTAAAGCTAAACTATGCAGAACTGAGCTTGACACTCAATGGATTTATTTACAGAGGTGTATTATTTCACACTTCTCTAGTAAGACACTGCAGGCAATACTGTTGTGTAAATCCTTGAACGAATGTTTCAAAGAGACATAAAGATTTCTCATGCTTTAGTAAAGCACAATGAAGGAGAAGGGACTTGAGAAAGAATGCACCCGGTGTAGGGAACATGTCAGTCAGAGCACAGTTCACACTCAGACCTCTTATATTAAGCCTGTTATTCAAATCACCTGGGTTACATGCATAATATGCAGATCGGTGGGATGCGAGGACCAGGATTGAGAAATGCTGTTTTTTTTTTTTAATTTAGATCAATGAATCGTATTGTTCTGATCATTGAAACATTACTTGGTGTAATTTTGCAAGCTAAATTGAGCTGATTAATATTTACTTAGAAAAGGAAAGGATTTTGATGGCTTATATGCTTAACATCCAACCATTTTGCAGTTAGTGAAAGATGAGAGGAGCTCAAAAATAAAAACCCCGTTCCCTACTCAATATTCTCTTTCAGTTTGTAATGCGTCATTATACAGAAATGAAAGCCTGCAACTTATAAGTCTAACAGACTTTAAGTGTTCCTTTTTTTAATCATTTTCATCTTTCTGTCTAGATCCATGAGTCAGCGCTGCGAGCAAAAACCAGACGGGAGGTGGAAAAACAGATAAAGAGATTTGACAAGCAAAGAGCCAGATCTGCTGACTTGGAAAAGAGCAGAAATAAAATCATCCCCGATTTCAATCCCTGGATGACAGAGTACATGCGCTGCTTTTCTGCTCGCTCTCGGTAGTACCAATTCAGATATCGATTTTTTTCCAAACATCCGAGCCCATCTAAACTTCTCAGGCTCCACATGACGACTGGCACATTGGTCCAGTTCACTCGCCGTCTTCCACGATGGAACTCGCAATGATTTAAACTCAGATTATAAGTCAAGGTTTTCAGGCGTTTATTTACATCAATGGATATGATGCATTTACTGGTACATATCAAACATGAAAACACAGTCCATTGATGCTGCAGGACAAACAATCACATGCCCTGATGCGTGAAAGTTGCGTAGATTTACAGGCCACGAGGTTTACCAGTGTCTCTTTACACTCTGAGCCAAACAGCAAATTAAAAAGTGTTCAATAATTGTCAGACGATTATAGAAACTCGATGATGGTGTATTGTAATGTTGTATATTATTGATACTTTGTGTTTATATCAATTCGTATTTAGGATTAATGTAAAGAAATCTGTTTTGCACTTCACTGAAATCAATTGAGCCAACATTTGTGTTGTTAAATAAGCAACACTTTGCTTCATCCATTATATTAATATCTGCTTTTTTTGATATGAGCTTTTCCTTGTACATTTACACCAATGGTGCGTTCCACCTTGTATTATATCAGAATATTATGTAATGTTCAGTATCATTATGTAATGTAAAAAGTCACCGGTATCTGAAGCATGAAACACGCAGCAAAATGACAAATCATGTTTGAATGAGAACATACACAGCAAAAGCAATTCCAGCTGTTTATTAAGCATATTTGTTTCCATTTATTGATGTTATTTAGGTTTTTTAGTAGCACTCAGGTATTTCTTGATGTATTTTGTGTAGTTTAATAATAGGAATGATGAGACTGGGATATTTGTACACTATTTATGTAGGGTTATTGAACAAATTTGGACTTATTTCCACTCACATGATATCTTTAAAGTCAGTTTTGGCTTGTGTTACGTACTGCAGTGTTTCCCAACCACGTTTCCTGGAGGGCCGCCAACACTGCATGTTTTGTATGTCTCCTATGTCCATCACAATACAGGTCTTTCAGTATTTACTAATGAGCTGATGATCTGAATCAGGTGTGTTTGGTTTAGGAGAATTAGAAAATGTGCTGAGGTGGTGGTCGAGGAATGCGGTTGAGAAACACTGACATATAGTATTGACTTTGGTGTACTATTTAAGCCATAATGCTTCATTAAGAAGATGAACATATATTCTGATATGTGATTTGAATTTGAGGGTATTAAAGTTACTAAAACTGATATTTGTTTACATGAGATGGAATAAGTTTTGAAGCGCTTATATTATGAGGATCAAGATAATGGTAGTAAATGTGCCATTATGTTTAGTTTTAACACAATGCTGTTCCGAAGAAGTTACTGATATGTTAAAAAAAATGACAAATGTGTTTGTTTATAATGCGTATTATTGATGTAAAAGTAGTTTTCATGTTCTTTTGTAGTTAAGGACAGCTTGTATACAGACCACCCATTTAAAAAAGACACTCTTTTCTGCCTAATGCACTAAACGTCAGATTTATACATCACAAATTCATTATAACATGCTGTTTTGGATACTGCCTACCTGCCAAAAATAAAAAACTGTTTAAATGTATGCAGATATCTTCTTTGTTCACTTAAACTGATTTTTTTTTTTTTTTTGAGGTAAACTTGACTGTCCAGCAAAGTAAGATTGTACGTTTGACACAAATTACATTTATTTTGCAAACACAGATTTTACATTCAGACTCTAAATTGTACTTTTGATCAGGTAAAATTTGTAATCAGATCTTAATTGTTCAGAGCAATACTACACAGTAGGCCAGTTTGCCTTCTTTCTTTTTTTACTTTTTAAAGCTTATGCAAAACAAAAGATACATCAATATAAGCATGTAGTTCACCTAAAAATGAGTTAGCTATTGATTCACACTACTGCAAGCAATCCAAGATGTGGGTGATGAAAAATTCCTCAATTACAGTATTTGAGTCTTTGTAATTAGTTACTTTACGCCACTGTTTTCAGTTATTGTCCATTTTTTTCTTGAGTAAAACTTTAAAGAAGACTATGCTGAAACTGTGGTTCTCTGAAACATCATCAACATCTACTGGCAATCTTTTTAGAGTCAAAAAATGACAAAATGAGTACATGTGGTACTGTGATGATACATTGATGATTTATAAAAAGAGACAATCAGTCTGTGCTACAATGATTATTGTTCAGTTTCTTACAGACTTTTCATTTCATAAGATCTGAATGTATCATCAAGTGTATTGTTGGTTTAGCTTGAATAGGGTTTTTCGACTGTCGATGTATATTTTAATTGTTGACTTTATTTTTAATTTTTTGTATTTTATGAATCATCAAGAATGAATCACCTCAGATTCAGATTTTAAAAAAAATCTCTCATGTTTGACAGAAGAAAAAAATTCAACTTAATTTAAGATGAGCTCAGAGAAAGTAAATAAATGCAATTTTAGATGTACAGTGCTCAGCATATGTAAGTACACACCTCACAAACCTCTCTTTTAAATTCATATATTTAATAGGAAGCTATATAATATTATATTTGTGCATATACAATAGAAAAGTCAGTACTGAAGACAAATCTGGAGAAAATAACTAATTATAATGGTCCAAAAACTAGTACACCGAAATTTATGTTATAGAAAAATATTAAATCCAAATTTAAAAAGAGGAAAAATCAAGAGAAGCAAAAAATAAATAAATAAAAAATTCAGAAAAATTTAGTAAAAATTTTGTAGGTTGTAATTTTTTTAGGTTTGCAATAATTAGGTTGAATTAAATTGTATTATCTTTCAATTTTTTAATATGTTTGGTGATTAAAATTACGGGTGGGTAATTTGGCCTAAAATCATAATCTCGAATAATTGAACAATTTAACTCAATTACGATTAATATACGATTATTTAATTAATTAATTTAATTTTTTCCCCTTATAGTTTACTGACAAGTTTTATATGCTGTCTCAAGGCATCTCTGGCGCATCATCCTACATGACCAGAGATCAAATGTGGCTGCAAAATGGCCACAAAACTAGAAAACTGATAGAACACAAAACTATCAGCCACAGCCTTTGACAGAGCACGGTCATGTGACATATAGGGAAAGTAATAAATTAGATCGATTTTTGGTTCCGAATGTCGATTTTAATTACTTTTTGATTAATCACCCAGCCCTAACTAAAATATAATTAATATATCCATTTAATAAATGCACCAAAATACATTGCCTATATTCACAGTCATTTTTTTTTTCAAAATGGGGTGTACTCAATATTGCTGAGCACTGTATAGGTATATTTAATGAAAAACAAGGAACCACCTATGATTCAACGCACAATTAAACATGACATAAATGAATGATATAAAGACATAATGGCCAGCATTGTGAATTGGGGTCCACATTGATTAATCATACATTTTTAATGCAAGCTTTTTTGATAAATGTCCATTTTAAATGTTTTAAATGTTAAGAAGACTGCAAAGGTTAGAAAACATTTTCTCCACAATTCGCCCCCAAAAACCCAAAACAACGCAATTTACTGTTGAAAACAAGGAATGGCTTTAGAAACAATAGTGTCATTCCAACAAAAACCTACAAAGGGGACGGCAACATGAAAAAAAGAAACGGTTAAAAATGGTTAACAATAAATATTCAGTAACACTGAAGCTGTTAATACAATGTATTACAGTATGATATGCAAGTAAGTGTGTTGACCCTTTAAATGTTGCCTCTGATTGTAAAAAACACTAATCAAACACTACAGTAGCCTTTTCTTAACAGACAATAAGAAAAAAAACAACAAATAAAAGCAATGAACTACCGATATAATCCACATGATAAACTTTGATAAGATTTACAGCTGCGCGCCAAAGAGCAGTGATGCAGTATGCCTAAGCTATATATGTATATATATATATTTGATGTATATAGTCATTTATGAATATGTTGTAGTACTGCAACCATGAAACATGCTCCACGGTGATAATATAAACTCTTCTCTACACAACATCTACATTTGGAAAAGGGAAAAGATGGGGCAGGGGCTCAGTGCAGTATCTTTTATCTACCCTCAGGAGTTTTGGGTACCACGGATGTCTTGGTCTGGAGCCCGAGGGGGACAGTAAACATTTCCGGAGGCTTTCTGGAGCGCAGGGAGACCCCCGGCATGTCAGAACAGAAGTAAAAGTAAGGTGAGGGAAACGTCGTTCCACCACGATGAGCCGTCAAACGCCCCACTAATGTTCTCCTCATCCTTGTGTTCGCAAAACCTTGGTCAAACGACACAGAAAAGTGCAGGTGATCAGCTTTCTTCATGTTTACAAAACTAGAGCACTTTTAATTTTACATTGTTTTGATTACTGTTGTGAATAAATACATTTCTGGAAATTAAATAAAATTAATTTTACCAGCCTGGATAAGTGGAAGAAAATGACACGACATGCAAAAAGTATCAAGTAAACATTCACAAAAAGTATCTTCAGATTGAAATATTTGAATCTAACAAACAGGAAGCTTCTTCTTCCACATTATTCTGGGAAATATAATACTGGAAGTATAAACAGAATTCTCATTTTTGGACTGAATGCCATTTTTTAAATTATGAATATTTTTATTAAATTTCTTTATCATAGTTTTTTTTATTAAATTATATCAGAATTACTATTATTATTTCTTTCTTCACCGGACTACAAAACAAGATAATCTAAAGAATGTTGGGAAAAAGCAGTCATTTGAAAAATCCTCAACAGGAACAAAAAACAAAACAAATGCTGTGGAAAACATTTCAGAATTTTTACGCTAATGATTTTTTCTACTAACCTGACCGGGCTAGTGGTTCAGATTTTTTACCTGCCCAGCCAAAATTTTCAACAACAAAAAAAAAGAATAGCTATTTCCATATTACACATATATTATATTTATATACAGTTGAAACCAGAAGTTTACATACACTGTATAAAAAGGCACATAACCATTAATAAAAAAAAAGTCATATGTTAATGTGACTAAACTTTTTCTCTTTTAGTTAAGTTAGGATTATGACATTTGCTTCTATTATGCTTAATTGCAGAATATTAAGATATATTTTTTTGAGAAATTCTTATAACTTTTTTTGAAAGTCAAGTTTACATACAATAAGATTATTATGCCTCTGAAAAAGCTCAGATGACGGTGTCAAGGTTTTGAAAGTTTCTGATTGGCTAATTGACAACATTTGAGTTAGTTGGAGGCACAACTGTAGAATAGTATTTAAGGAAAACTCCAAACACACTGCTTCCTTGTGTGACAACATGGGAAAATCAACAAGCCAGAATCAACAAAAAAGCCAGATTATAATTGGCTAAATTACACTGGGAAAAGAATAATGTTTGGAGACATATCCTGTGGTCTGATGGAAAGAAGATTGAAATGTTTGGCCATAATGACGAGTGTTACATTTGGAGGACAAAGGGGAAAGCTTACAAGCCTAGGAACACCATCCCTACTGTGAAGTATGCGGGCGGCAGCATCATGTTGTGGTGCTGTTTTGCAGCAGGAGGGACTGGTCCACTTCACAGCATAAATGGCATCATGAAGAAAGAACATTATGTAGAAATACTGAAGCAACATCTCAAGACATCAGCCAGGAAATTAAAACTGGGCCACAAATGAGTCTTCCAAACATACCATGACCCTAAGCATACTGCCAAATTAACTCAAATGTGCTTTAAGGAGAACAGAGTGAATGTTTTGGAGAGGCCATCACAAAGCCCTGATCTCAACCCTATAGAAAATCTGAGAGTTGAAAAAGCTTATGCGAGCAAGACAGACAAATCCTAAGACCTACAAAAAGACCTACAAATCTGACTCAGTTACACCAATTCTGTCAGGAGGAATGGGGCAAAATTCCTTCAAACTATTGTGAGAAGCTTGTGGAAGGATACCAAAAACATTTGATCAAAGTTATACAGTTTAAAAAAAGCTAAAAAATAAATAAATAAATAAAATAAAAAACACCAAGGAAATGTATGTAAACTTTACAGTCAGGAAATTAATAATTTTTTTTAAAAATATTCTCTCTTTATTCTGGCATTTAGCAAATGTAAATAATTTCGGTAATCCTAATGGACCTAAAATAGTAAATGTTTAGTAGGATTTACCACCAGACATAAAAAAGTGGTTATGTTCCTTTTTTAGAGTGTATGTAAACTTCTGTTTTCAACTGTATATTTCACATATTTTAAATAATGTGTCAAAAGCCAAACATAACTTCAGCATAACTTTTATTTAAATACAACTGACATTTTTAAAACATATGACTGTGATGCAACTAAATTTGAATTTTATATATATATATAAGCGAAATGTGCACTGTGAACACCCACAGACTTTGTCACCAAACACAAATCAGAGAGGTAAGACTTTTTCAAGGCCTCCTTTCAGTTGTCAAGTTTTGTAAAAATCTATCTATTGAATTAATCAATCTATTAAACAAAACTAGCTAGAATTATACATGATGGGCTTAAATGGTAGAGAGAAATGACAGATGAAGTAAAACTGCAGTCAGATAATGAAGCAGATATATACCATAATACACTGTGATATAGCCTGGATTGTTAGTTTGTTGGATCATTTTGCTTTCTCACTACAATTGATTCGCTCCAGAGTTTGTTTCAATCGAGCCAAGACCCCCTCATTCAGGCAATCTTGGACCGATTGTATCGCTGTGGATCGGATCGCAATTGTAGGATTGACATATGCCAAACGAACCGCACTAACTGGGCAAACGAGACAGGTTCTGAAATAAACGTCTAGGTGTGAAAGCACCCTATTTGTACGCAATTGACAAACAGTCGCAGCCAAATTAAACTTTAGTGACAAGGCAGCACTGGCCTGATCAGGCCAGTAACGATTCTGTATACTGTCCCAAGTTTCTCACACGCTGGCCCTGGCAGCCCTGCAATTTTTTCCCCAAAATTCTTCAGTGTATCTTCCTTTGTGTTCAACAGAAGAAAAAAACTGAAAAAGAAAGTGGAGGATAAGTAAACGATAACAGAATTTACTTTTTTTTTTGCAAACTATCTCTTTAAAAATGTCTCTGAGCAGGGCAGTTTAAAAAAAGGTAATTGTTTTCCATATCTAAATTAAGTATACCTACTATATTGAAACCCAATACGAAACAGAAGGAACTGCTTCCTAATCAGCCTGGATCTTTCTTGAACACCTTGAATCTCTATTTCTAGCTTGCTTTCCAAATAAGGCACTTCAGAAACCTGGACAAGTGCAGGTGGAGAATCTGGAGTTAAATATAGCCGTTCCCTCAAGCTGTTTGTCCTGTGGCATTTGACTGATAAAAGAGTGAAGGAGTTTTGGAGGATTTGTTTGTCTTCAGGAGGGGGTTCACCATTCGACCTTTTGTGTGGGTGCGTGTGCTGTGTCATCATCACTTGTACATGAGTGGCGTTTGGTGTGTGTTTCTGAGACAGAAATAGAAGTTCTTCCTAAAGAGTGTTCCTCTCAGCTGTGCAAGCCAAAGACACGTCAACATCCTTTTACAGGGACACGAAAGATGCTGTTTTTCACGCACAGTTTAGTACTGTTTATGTTTGTCTATAGATTCTGGTGTCACTACACACTTTTATATTTGAACTAACCAACAATGGGCAAAACTGCCGTGTGGATATTAAATAGATTCTTTTGATGAGTGATTTAATGGGTCTTTGTGTTTTGCTATACAATATATTGAATGACATTTTAGTTGGTAAATCATGGTAAAAATGAATAAAAATTATCATTTTTAGCACAGGAAAACAATTAAACTGGGTGTTTTAATGTACAAAATAAAAGCTGTATACATGTTTTTTTTTGTTTTGAAGCACAAATGGTGCGCACAAGTCAGCGGCGGTTGTAGGCCCTTTTAGCAATCTATCTTTCATTTCAGCCCTGTAAAAACATCCATTTATTTAAAATTATATTTTTAAGTTAATAATTTTAAACATCATTCACATAGTCAAAATCTAATAAAAGTACAGGGAAAACAGTTTATAGTTTAAATGAACATTAATGTTTATGGTAAAAATTAATATCACAGTTCAAAAGCAACTTCATGATATAAATAAAGGTTGCATGAATTATACTGTTTATGACAATTGGTGGTGACAAACAACCATCTAAATGTGTGTCATTGAATAATTCTTCAAAAATGATCTAATAATAAAACAAGACAAGTTATCGAATCATTAGCTGAAAATAGATAAAAAAAAAACAATATGAATTGAAATTATATATATTAAATATTTATACATGTTTGTTTATTTTGTCAGAAACTCTAAAAGCTAACTCCTAGAACTCCCCCTTACACTATTAATGAGTAAAATTAATGCAAAATTAACAAATTCTGCCTTATTTAAGACGCACAATCTTTTTCTCTGAGAATTCAATTGGGATAATGTGTAAAGTCTAATATAATCCAGTGCAACAATCTATTTAATAAATTATATTTGTTGTATTAGTATTATATTTTTTAGATTTATTGTTGTTTATTTATTCCATCACCTTAGTTAAAGATGTGAAAAATCTTATATCAAGAAGTTAGGACCAAATAAGAAAAGCTGAAATCCTATTTAAAGACAAGGTTACTGACGTGATTCAATTATTGAAGGAAGGACAGACACTGAACAGAAAATAACCATTACCCAACCTAACAAGACATTTTAATCTAATATGCAGAGAATGATGTTCTGAGCACAGTGAACAACTGTGTCTGATTAAATCTGAATGCAGTGCTGCTATTTTTAGTGGATGTTGCTGTTGTGAGCGGCAAGAACAACACCGTTCCACCATCAGGCATTTACACGGTCACATTCAAATGACACATCTTTCTTTAAGAGACCAAGGTTGTGATACTGCATAGAGAAACTGCATAAAAACTAAAATAAATTAAGTATTATTTAAAACCCTCAACACCTGAAACAAAACCTTCTAATATTAAAACCTCACATCTGAAAAACAGAGTAGTGATGGCTGCTATCAAATTACTGCTTTATGAAGCTTCGAAACCTTTACAAATCTTTTGTTTTGAATCAGTGATTTTGGAGCTCATATTAATTCGGCAAGCTCATGCGATTTCAATAAAAAACATCATTACTGTATCAAATCGTCTAGAAAATGTAATAGTTCTCCACTTGAGAGTGATCTGTGTAAAACCAAAACATTCACAATTTACAAGATTAGTCCACCAATATACAGTAGTCTACTTACAGAAGGAGTGAATGAAACGTGTGACTGATATCAAGTTATGCTTGAAGATAAATCCCTAGATTAGATTTTCAACTTCCTGGTCAGACCCTGCAATAGTTATTTAACATTTAGTGAGCTGTCTATTAGTAATCAAACAAAGGCTGTGTCCAAAATTGCATACTTCTATACTGTATAGTATGCTAAAATCAGTATGCGAGATGAGTAATATGTCTGAATTCATAGAATTTAAAAAACAGTATGTGAGAAGTACCTGCATGACTTACTACTTCCATTAACGACAGCCATATTGCGTCAGACCGCACACCACACACCAGCTGATTGGTGATGAAGTGATGAAGCCAATTATGATATGGGGATGTTAGAAGACCATGATGGACAGAGGCCAGAGGGCAAATTGGCCAGGATGCCGGGGTTAAACCCCTACTCTTTTTTTTAAAGAACATCCTGAGATTTTTCACGATCAGAGTCTCGATAGCTCGGTTTAATGTCTCATCAGAAGGACGGCGCTCACTTATCAGTATAGAGTCCCCTTCAATATAATGGGGCATTAGGACCCACACAGACTGCATGTTGAGCACCCCCTGCTGACCTTACTAACACCACTTCTGGCAGCAACCTAGCTTTCCCATGTGGTCTCCCATCCAGGTACTGACCGGGCGCAGCTCTGCTTATCTTCAGTTGGTGACCAATGTAGCTTTTTCTAGCTTTTGAGTGTAAGTGTGTTGTAGACTTGTTATTGCTGTGCATTGTGGGATTGATTGAGTGCACTTCACAATGTACACTATGGTTTCGGGCACCACCAAAAATGGCTGCACCCTCAAACAGCAGGTTTCAAAGATTTTGCCGAATCTCGGATCAGTTTTATTAGTTTGTAGACGTTTTAATGAAACATTTGTGAAATGAAAAGGAGTAATAGGTAATAATAATTAATATCGCTTGTTCATAGGTATCATTGTTGTATATTAAGGTCTCTTCAGGACCTGTTTGGAGCCCGTAATGGAACAAACAATATATAAGCCCTAAAAATGAATAAAGGAACACATATTATGCAGATTTTTGTTATTTTATAATAAGGAGATGATACGCTAGCTAAGTGCATTCATAAGTTTTACTTACAGTTTAAAGTTTGTAATAAGTTAAAAACATTTTGATGAAAAATATTGTTGAAAAATATATTTTAAAAAAATCTATATATAGTTGAAGTCAAAATGATTAGCCCTTCTGTAATTTTGTTTTCTTTTTCACATATTTGTCAAGTTATATTTATTAGAGCAAAGGAATTTTCACAGCATTTCCTATCAATGTTTTTTTCTAGAGAAAGTCTTATTTGTTTTATTTCAGCTAGAATAAGTTTTTAATTTATTTAAAAACACTTTTAAGGTCAAAATTATTATCCCTCTGAAGCAATGAGTATTTAAATGAGCATTTAAATATCACATAAGCAGAACACTAGTATCTTGAAAAATTTCTAGATATAAAATATTATGTACTATCATTATGACAAAGAAAAAAAGTCAGTTATTAGAGATGAGTTATTAAACTATTAAATTTAGAAATGTGTTGAAAAATTCTTCTCTATGTTAATATCAGAAATCGGGGAAAAATATACAGTAGTGCTAATAATTCAGGAGGGCTAATAATTCTGACTTCAACTGTATATGATGATCAATTCAACTGCATGTTTTTTCTTGCATTTGCATGCGTTTTTGAATGCTTTGAAACTTAAAATCATTTTGCAAAACAATTGATTCAGTTGTTTAAGCGTTGAAAAGCTTGGTTTCTCCCAGAAGAGAGGAAGTAACGTGTGTGGAGCTTCACCTGGTTGTTGAGCTGTCTGTTCAGAGGGACGTGTGTTAACAGCCACACTCCTGGATGCTCTCGGCTTGTGCCCGTCTGGGTGAACGCAGCTGTCGAAGAGCCGCGTCTCCATACTGGATTCCTGAACCCATCCGCTCTGGGTCCAGCTCTCCTACAAAGCCAGATCAAAAGCACATCAGCGGAACCATTCAAAGGGTTTTACAAACATAGAGGTAATAGGTCAGGGCGTAAGCAGTTCACCTGATTCAATTTTGTTAAGGATTTTTCGAGCACACTGGACGAAAGCTTCCTCCACATTCTCCCCTGTCAGAGCACTGGTCTCCAAAAACATAAGCTCTGAAAGGAAAGATTAAAAACACTTACATCTGTTGTGCTAAATTAGAAATATTCAAAACTGAATGCATTCTTCAGGAGACATAGTTTGAAAGTATATGCAATAAATTCAGTTTCAGTTTATTTGATTATTTTTATTATTAATATAACTTATAATTACTGTTTGTCAATATCACTAATATAGCATTTATTAATAGTTTTAGTTATATTTTTGGATTTTCAGTTTTGTTTGCTTTATTCTATATTAATTTTCATTTTTAGCTTCGGTTAATTTACTACTTTGGGCTATTTCTAGTGAAATAATAATGTATTATATAATTAATAATAGAGCAATAACATATATATTTATGTAAAAATAAAAAACAAACACTCATTTTTATAGATACTTTCATTAAGTCTTATATGGAGCAAAAATAATGTACATTCCTGCAACCTTGCCTATTGTACTGACTAGATCAGGTTTAAATGGGTTAGGCTTTAGAAAATTAAATACAGAACTCAGTATTGTTACCCCAAATAAACAAATATTTAAGAAAACGAAGACAATACAATTGTATTATATTTTAAATGATTTTCACCTTTAAAAAAAGTTTCTTGCTGATTAATGTAACAAATATATTTATGTAAAATGAACGGATAAAGAAATTATTCGCAAAGGTTCTTATATTAAAAGACTGTGACAATATACAAAAGACTATGTGGACAATATATATCTTTCATAACATTTAAAATAACTTTCATATTTAAATAGGCTTCTTGCTGACTAATGGATCAAATTTCTTTATGTAAAAATTAAGAGAAAAAAATAACGTATTCAGACAGGTCCTTATATTAAAAAGACTGTGACAATATATAAAAGATTGTGACAATTATTTTTATATTTCAAATGATTTTCGTCTTTAAAAACTTCTGGCTGGCTAATGGATGAATTTAAGATATAAATCATAAATGAAAACAATAAACATTTAAAAGTAAAATTCACTACTATTTTGCAGTAGTATTGCAGAAGTATTTGTAAATTCATTCATTCATTCATTTTCTTGTCGGCTTGGTCCCTTTATTAATCCGGGGTCGCCACAGCGGAATGAACTGCCAACTTATCCAGCACGTTTTTACGCAGCGGCTGCCCTTCCAGCCACAACCGATCTCTGGGAAACATCCACACTCACTTATTCACACACCCATACACTATGGACAATTTAGCCTACCCAATTCACCTGTACAGCATGTCTTTGGACTGTGGGGGAAACCGGAGCACCCGGAGGAAACCCACGCGAACGCAGGGAGAACATGCAAACTCCACACAGAAACGCCAACCGAGCTGAGGTTTAAATCAGCGACCTTCTTGCTGTGAGGTGACAGCACTATCTACTGCGCCGCCAAGTATTTGTACGTCTAAAAGTATTTGTACAATAAAAAAAAAAAATTATATTGCGAAAAAAAAAAACTCATTTGAAATGTGGGCTAGAGATTCACACTATGTGACAAATTGTCAACTTTTAACAAGATTTGGGAACCCTTCATATTATGTTTTCCAGATAGACTGATCTAATAGATTTTTACAAGACTATTGTATGTTAAATTTTAAAATTATTTTATTTCATTATTTATTTTATAATTATCTTATAATTATTTTATAATGTCTCTTTTGATTTTATTGTCCATGTCCACCTTGCTTTAATTTTTATATAAGTATATATGTATGTATGTATGTATGCATGTATGTATGTGTGTATATATATATATATACATATATATATATACACACACACACACACACACACACACACACACACACACACACACACACACACACACACACACACACACACACACACACACACACACACACACACTTTATTTCAATAAATGTAAACATTTCTAAAATAGTTTTAGTGCGGGCCTCTACACCTCGGTATTGCATACTCAACTATCCTGTAGTGACCTCTAGTGGCACAGTAAAAACACCAAAAACATAATTCTGAGCAGAAAACATGCTTTAATTTTACTTTAGTGCTGCTCAACAGGTAACTGCTAGTCAGACATACACACCATTCTCCTGAGCGAAGCGTGAAGCCTCCAGAAAGGTCACCTCGCGGTCAGCATCCAGATCCTTCTTGTTTCCACACAGTATGATCACTATGTTCTGACTGGCCAACATCCGGGCGTCTGTCAGCCAGTTGGTCAGAGCGTTGTATGTTTCTCGACTAACATCCAGAGACAGACAGTGGGACATACAGTATCATTGCACTTAAGAATCTAAACATCCAGAAATATCTCATGAAGAAAGTAGGCGCACACACATATAAATGAAACTGCTCTGGATATGATAATAGTCACTTTACCTAGTGATGTCATAGACTAGAAGAGCCCCTGCTGCGCCTCTGTAATAACTCCTTGTTACAGACCTGAGAAGAACAAACATTCAAAATTCACAATTAAACCTTGGTAACATCGAACCAATTTCAAAGCAATGACTGATATCTGTGTGCTCATTTATAAACGTGGTGAAAAAGTGTATATGCAACTTTCCATGCAATGTTTTGATCTATAAAAAACAAACTTGACGGATAAAGCTGTACATAAACTCGAAGTACACATATTTACCTTAAATATTGACTTACTTGAACCATTTTAAATTTTCAGATGAGCCATAATTATAAATAAATTAATTAATTAATTAATTCAAATGTATTCTGGTGTATGTTACGTTTTAGGTAATGTTTCTATGCAAAATGTGTAAACCAGAACCTTGGTCATTTAACAGAATTGACCATTAGTTTAAACAAAGTTATGATAAACGTTAGATAAAACTGGACTTTTCCTTAAACTATTATGTGAGAATTTCTTGAATTGTTTATAAGTGACAGTGAGACACCTACAAAAAAAATCTGTTTATCAGAGCACTTTGAGGTTTGTTATAGGCTGTCGCAAAATAATAATAATAATAATAAAATAATAATAATAAAGATGAATCATAAAACAATGTGTTTCCACAAAAATATTTTCAATTAATTTAATTTAAAATAATGTTTAGCTATAATAATGAGATTAGCTGTTACAAAAGTTAAATCAGCATATTCAAATGATTTCTAAATGAATGGTTGCACACTGGAATAAAAATAAACTAACAGTAATGTAAATAGAAGATCATTTTAAGAACATATTTCGTAAAATAAATACTTGCATTAAGGCTGCAATTTGCTAACATATCCAAGTTCAAAGAGAATAGTAGTAAAGAAAAACAAATTGTTGCGTGAAAACTTTTTTTCATCTAGAATTGGTGGGATTGTGAAATGTGAGCATGATCTACTAGGAGTAAAGCTAGTTTTCAAAACACTGACATCCGTATGACGTTGTTGGCATTGAACTGGACTTTGGACTGTAAATTGGTATTATATCATCAATCAGCCGCTCTGCTCTCTCTATAACGTCACCGGACACTGGAGAATCAATATCAATTGACCAACTAGTCAAATCACATCTGCTCACAATAGCAGGACTGATAGCTTAGACGTCCTTTAGTATCTGCTGCAATATTGCCTTTCAACCTACTGCATTTGTTTACTGAATGTCATAGAAATTATCTGCATGCCAATTCTAAAATGAACATGCAGGACAATGTTTTTCCTGTACACTAATGTCTAGCTTTAAGGGATATACATTTTTTTTTTTTAAATCAAATGGCACTTTGAAATGGCATAATAAAAATGAGCTGCAGCTGCAAATAGAACAAAACAGCAGCAAAAAGCAGTTCTTCATACTGTTCTCTAATCTTTTGCTTCAAGCTGTCTTGTGGTTTGTTAATTGTTATGTAACTGTCCCAAAACAACAAACCGTGTCCAATTTTAAAATGGTGGAAATGGCTTCCACTGATTTGAACTAAAACCAGAGTTATAATAGAACTAAAAACTTAACTGAAAAATATAAATGTAAAGAAAAACAATTGAATTTTCATTAATTTAGTTTCAGCTAAAATAAACAAAAAAAAAAAAGCTAAAATAAAATTTGTAAAAAAAAAAAAAAATTAAGTATACATAATAATGACAAACTTAATGACTAAAACCATAAATATAATTAACTAAACAATTTTTACAAACTAAATCTATTAGGAAATGTTAGTTAATTGAATAAGAAATGAAATGTAAAAAATTTATAAAAATAAGACACCAAATTACTGAACTGAAAATTGAAAATGTAATAATCCAAGTTTTGAACTGAAATTACTCAGACTGAAATGAAATGCATTTAATAACAATTTTTGAACATTTATATAATCAGATGTTTATTAAATATGTTAAAGCTTAGAAAAGAGAGAAGATTTGTTTCAACACATTTCTAAACATAATAGTTTTAATAACTAATGTAATAATAGTTTTTAAAGGCTTAACTAGGTTAATTAGGTTAACTAGGCAGGTTAGGGTAATTATGCATGTTATGGTATAACAATGGTTTGTTCTTTAAACTATCGAAGAAATATAGCTTAAAAGGGCTAATAATTTTGACATTAAAATGGTAATTAAAAAATTTAAAACTGCTCTTATTCTAGCCGAAATAAAACAAACAAGACTTTCACCAGAAGAAGAAATTATTATCAGACATACTGTGATCATTTCCTTGCTCTGTTAAACATAATTTGGGAAATTTTTTTAAAAAAAAAAGAAAAATCAAAGAGGGGCTAATAATTCTGACTTCAACTGTATATTAAGAACAAAAACTACAGTTATTTTAAGCTATTAAATTAACACTAACTAAAACTTATCTTATGACAAATAATTGTCTTTTACTGACCCTTCATTAAGACCCACATTATTATAAATAAGAAAGAAATGGCATCTAAAATAACATAAGCTCTTTAAATTTACCTAAATGGCATGTAAATGAAAACCAAATCTAAACATTTATTTTTAAGAAACAAGATAAACAAATAGAAAAATATGAACAACAACTTGTATGGCATTTATTAATTGCAGTCAACATTTACTAATGCATTATTAAAATGCAAAGTTGTGCTTGTTAACATTATTTAATAACTATGAATTAAAAAGAACTAATAATGAACGACTTTTATTTTAATTAGCGTTAACACAAATTAACACACAATGAATTGTTTATAAATTATTTAAGCAGATACATTGACTAACATTATATGAAAAAAAAACAACCTTATTGTAAGTGTTAACGACATGATACAAAAAAACATCCAGTGTTTTTCAATTTCAGAAACATTCAAAGCTACATAAAATTCACTATGAAAATAAAACTAAATTGACTTATGTGACCTCAGCATATCTTAATTCTAAAGGCCTGAGGCTATTCTGACTCCGAGAGTAAGTTGCTGGCAAATGTTCAGCACAAATTAAGTGCTTGTTGATAGCGCTGACAAACGAATCTGTGAAAGCTACTATAAACTCCTACAGTCTGTGCAATCTGGAGTAGAATCACTCCCTCACCAAATGCTCCACCATCTGATTGCCTGAGAACAAATCTGGAAATGATCACCATAAGCCAGATCTCACAGTCTAACAGGGAAACACTCATGATATATTATGATCCAGTCATGTAAACACACCTGAAACGCTCCTGTCCTGCTGTGTCCCAGATCTGGAGCTTTACAAACTTATTGACCACGCTGATTATCTTCGAACCAAATTCAACCCCAATAGTGTGATTTGAGTCATCTTTGACTGAAGGAACAAGGAGAAGACATTAGAAACACAACAACGACTGGTGTAAAGTCAAATAATTTGTTTACGTTTACTGGGATAGTTTATCCAAGTATTTTTATTTAGTCTCTACTGCAATTGCTCTGTTAAAGTCTGCATGAAATCAAAAAGTACAAAGTTTATTGTTGCTAGTGCATCTTGTTATTTTAAACATGCACATTTAATCCGTGCAAATTAATCTACTGGAAAAAAAAACTCATTTCATTTGGTGATCTTTAGTCAAAAATCTGCCCATTTGTTTTATTTGGTAATGGCAGTCCTTCTCTGATAATAAAAAATATCCCCCCGACCACAATTCAATCTTCAGTTTCATTTAAAAAAAACATGCTATGTAGAGATAAAAGTCTGCAGCAACTTCCAGTTCACACAGATTTTAAATACACAAAAACAGAAACTTTGAAGAATGTTACCATTAGGCCATGGCCACTGATTTCCAACATTTTATAGACTATTATGAGAGATGTAAACAAAAACAATGGTCCCAACGGACTTCCTGTTTTACAGTTTTCATTTCAATAGCTTCTGAGAACCTAAAAAGAGCCCCATATTGATAACTAACGTTATGTTAGCTGTTTAAAATTTAAGTTATGATTGCCTCATGTTATATTTATGAAATAGTCTGATAACAAATAGGAAATGTTCATAGGCCAATGACATCACCACATTAAAATAGTCCGTCTATACATATATATATATATATGTATATATATATATATATATATATATATATATATATATATATATATATATATATATATACATATATATATATATATATATATATATATATATATATACATATATATATATATATATATATATATATATATATATATATATATATATATATATATACATATACATATATATATATATATATATATATATATACATATACATATATATATATATACATATACATATATATATATATATATATATATACATATATATATATATATATATATATATATATATATATATATATATATATATATATATACATATACATATATACATATACATATATATATATATATATATATATATATATATATATATATATATATATGCATACATATACATATATATACATACATATACATACATATATATATATATATATATATATATATATATATATATATATATATACATACATATACATATATATATATATATATATATATATACATACATACATATACATATATATATATATATATATATATATATATATATATAAATATAAATATATATATATATATATATATATATATATATATATATATATATATATATATATATATATATATATATATATATATACATACATATACATATATATATAATATATAATGTTGCACAATACATAAAAAAGCCCGTTATCTTGATAATAGTATAAACAATATCCTTATTGCAGAGAGGTTATAGATCAGAAAAATATTTATTACCTATTTATGAATATATATATATATATATATATATATATATATATATATATATATATATATATATATATATATATAAAAGAATTCACAAAGCTAATGTTAATAAAAATTGCATGTCTTTATGGACAAATATTCTCAAACAACATCCCATATTGCATATTTTCCGAGTATTGTTCAGTCCTTATAAATATACAGTATTTTTATAATGTTTAGCCCTCTCTTAGAAAAAAAGACAGGCTTTTACTGTGTTAAATGTGCGAGTGCCTGGATGTGTGTGTTCTGCAATGAAATTCTTCAGCGAAACTCTTTAACAAAACGAAACATTCTTCAAAATATCTTTTTTTTGTGATCAAGACAAAAATAGATTTTTTAGGTTGTGTAAATGATGACATAAGTTTCTTTTCTGGTTGAACTATCACTTTAAAATCAAGATTATACAAAAAGACATACATCTTTTTTCTATGAACTGATGAAGAAGACAGGATTTTCCTGTTCCAGCATTCCCAATCACAAGAAACTTAAACAAGAAATCTGAAAGGGAGAAAAACAAAGATGTTTTGTCCAGAAAGGCATAGAAATTCGTACATATATTTAACAAGACAGTACTGGAACGTATTGAGGTAAAGTTGATGACACATTAGTTCAGCAACAGCTCCTTTTAATGTTTACCACAGTACATTGAATATTCTGATTGAATTTACATGCAAGTATGACTTCAAAACAACACTAGCATTATTTAATTGACGGTGAACATTGTTGTACTTTGATAGTCATTGGCTGCTAATATGATTTAACTATTTAGAATAGGAATTGAATACTTTTCTGAAATGAGATTAAGGAGAAAACATGGATGTGTGAATATAAAACCAACTTTACCTCCATCTGGAAAGTTATGGTTAAATTTAAGCACGACTAAAGGCTAATAACACTCAATCAGAATCGAATCTACACAGGAAGTTTATAATAACATCCATGTTTTATCAAACCACGGTCTTTCTATATCATTACCGTCAGCACTGTATTATCTACTAATCAGAATTGAATCAACACTCGTCGACAAATGAAGCATATGGCATCAGAGGGCTGCTGCTTCGCTGGCACTGAACACAGCTTGTAAGCAAATATAGTGTGATGAATGAGCTCGGGACACCTGCTAAAATCATGCTATGCTCTCAATAAGAAGTGTGGCAGGACAAGAGGAAAATGAGTCGCCCTACCGTATGTCTCTGACATGACTGACGCTGCGTTTCTAGGCTGTAATGCTGCGTTTTTCCTCTTTCAAGGCTAATAAACAAGGATATCAAATAAAGGGAAATCCCTCAGAGGGTTTCGCGCATCCTTGTCGGAAGTTTGTGGAGCAGCTACTTCCTGTTGAGCCTTTCAAAATAAAAGCCAAGTTTTATTTGAACACCGATGATGACTGAAAATTAACAATTTTATAACTATAGTGTTACTTATTGTTTTTCTTTCATGTCTTTATGTATATTTTGTATTTATCATTGCTCCTTGTTCTTGATTTAGTACCTCTATTTCTATTTACAGTTTTTCTCAGTCCCTTTGGTCCATTTCTTATATCCGACTTGAAATTCTCAAAACGTACCTGTTCAATCTTCAGATCATTGTGTCACTTGTGCACATCAAAAAAGCAGTTTCTCATTCCTTTGAACAAGTTGCAAATGCTTTACAGTTTTTCTCAGTCGCTTGGTGCATTTCTCACAACACATTTTACATTTACATTTGCTCAACAGTTAGTTCCCAAAACAATTAGTCATTTGTGCACATCACAGTAGCAGTTTCTCATTCCTTCCAACAAATTGCAAATGCTTTTGGACATGCATTAATTGCTTTCGTACAACCAGGGTCGGATTAACCAATGGGCATTACGGACACAGGCCCAGGGGCCCACGCGCACTTGGGGCATCTCGTTGGAATAAGCTAGTTACAGTTTTTCTCAGTTGCTTTAGTGCATTTCTCACAACACATTTATCAAAACAATTAGTACAAACTGCAAAACCTAGTTGATAACCTGCAAAAGTGTGTCACTTTCTCAAAATGTATAGCTCATTCCTCAAAGGCAAGTATTCCTCAAATTCTCAAAAGCAAGTATGAGTTACAGACCTTTGTATGTTGTAGGTTCAGTTCTGTAAACTGTCATAATAAAAACCTGACAAAGCCGTTTGACTATCTTGTTTATAAACAATGGTGACAGGACTTTTCATCTTGATGACACTTACACTTTCATTGACACCAATACTTGCTTTTGAGAAAGTGACACACTTTTGCAGGTTATCAACTAGGTTTTGCAGTTTGTACTAATTGTTTTGAGAACACATTAACTGTTGTGCAAAAAGGCACTGGTGTTCTGAGAAACGCACCAAAGTGACTGAAAAAACTGTAATTTGATATTACTGAGAAAACAAAATAAAAACAAGAAATATTGTTGATTTGTCATATTTTAAACAAGAGACTAAATTAAATTATTTTCATCTTGAGTCGTCTTTGGATTTTTTCTACAAGAGGGGGCCAGACCCCTAAGCGAGTACCACTGAGATAAATAGATAAACAGACGATAGATAGATAGATAGATAGATAGATAGATAGATAGATAGATAGATAGATAGATAGATAGATGGATGGATGGATGGATGGATGGATGGATGGATGGATGGATGGATGGATGGATGGATGGATGGATGGATGGATGGATAGATAGATAGATAGATAGATAGATAGATAGATAGATAGATAGATAGATAGATAGATAGATAGATAGATAGATAGATAGATAGATAGATAGATAGATAGATAGATAGATAGATAGATAGATAGATAGATGCAAAACTCATCTGCAAGTTACCACTAGAGGGTGGTAGTCTTGCATTTGTCCTGAGCAAACAACCTCAATATAATTTGCACCAGATTTCGTTAGACTCTGATCTCTTTGTACCTTTCACCACTAATAAATTACATTTAGTTTTTGCATCCACAGTTTTTAATTATGAGTGTGTGTTATGTACCCTTGCATTAACCCCACAATCCCGTAAAGTCGTAATTGCAACACAGACTACACAGCACTGATCAGGGAAACATCATGGTGGAGTCCAAACATTCTAAATGAAATCAAGATTCCATACACTTGAAAGGATATCATGAGTGCTTGGGCAACAGTTATTTATGACTGATGTAAATTGCCCTCTATAAATTAGAGACCACAATTCCTTCAGTAATGACAGATGGGCGTTATTACACAGAGACATTAATGTGGAGCATATGAAACAAAGCGTATTACATAAAATAGCGTCGTTTCATCTTTCCGTGCTGGTATAATCAGTTCCCGCTCTCCATTGGATTATGAATTGGTTCATAATTGTAATCAACAAGCAGAAAGGTCAGGGAGTTTTTACTGGAGAGCCCACAGTCAGTCGCTGTCATTCCTGCTGACTGAGACACTTGAAGCTCTTCGAGAAAATCAAAAATCATGTCAACACCCAAGACTGGGACTGTTAGTGTAAGCGCCACATTTCTTCTCCTCCAGATGGCTATGCACTGGGCTGTTGCGTAATGCCTCAGGATGTATAGGCTGCTGCAGACATTTGCTGTGTTCACATGTCCTGTTTGTTTTAGGATCCTTCCTGCTTCTTAACATGTCAAAGATACATGACCGAACAAAAGCATCTGAACTCAAAGAGCATTGTCAACATGTAAATAAATCCTCCCAGTTTATGTAAACAGCCTTGCAAGTCACATATTTGAATATACAGTATCTACCTACATATTTTTGCATATATGCCTATCTTTATATTATTTTTTTTATTAATTAGTTAAAAATTAAAATCTATATATTTTATATACTCATTTTCATTCATTCATTCATTTTCTTGTCGGCTTAGTCCCTTTATTAATCCGGGGTTGCCACAGCGGAATGAACCGCCAACTTATCCAGCAAGTTTTTACGCAGCGCATGCCCTTCCAGCCGCAACCCATCTCTGGGAAACATCCACACACACATTCACACACAATTTAGCCTACCCAATTCATCTGTACCGCATGTCTTTGGACTGTGGGGGAAACCAGGAGAGGGGTCTGGCTGCAGACCTGGTGCAGTGCAATCTGGGCTGCATCCAATGCTTTTAATGGGCTCACCTAACCCTACCCCTAACCCTACCTGTCACAGTGACATCACTAGCTCCATTTGATTGCATTGTGTCTGACATTGCATCGCTGAGTGATGCAGTCTCAGCTTGCATCATAAAGGCTGCATCCAGATACTATTGGAAACCAGAGCACCTGGGGGAAACCCACGCGGACGCAGGGAAAACATGCAAACTCCACACAGAAACGCCACCACGAACCAGCGACCCAGCGACCTTCTTGCTGTGAGGCGACTGCACTACCTACTGCGCCACTGCTTCGCCCATACTAATTTTGTATTTCTATATTTTAATTTGTATGTATAATTTGTATCATATTTAATTTATTAAATTAATTTCATTCATTCATTCATTTTCTTTCAGGTTTAGCCCATTTATTAATCAGGGGTCACCACAGCGGAGTGAACCACCAACTTATCCAACATATGTTTTACGCAGCGAATGCCCTTCCAGCCACAGCCCAACACTGGGAAACACACACACTCTTGCTGTCACACTTACACAACGGCCAGTTTAGCTTATTCAATTCACCTACAGCGCAACACAGGGAGAACATGCAAACTCCACACAGAAATACCAACTAACCCAGCCGAGGCTCAAACCAGCCCACAGCGCCAAATCCAAACTCACTGCGCCACCATGGCACCCCTTAATTTAATTTCTATTTCTATTTATATTTCTGTCTGTCTATAGTTAAATTTTACATCTAGTGCAATACATATTTTATTAGATTTTAAAGTATTCATTAGATTTAAATGATGTAGTATATATTTTATACATACAACATTATTTGTATTATTCAGTTTGTTGCAGCATTACACACTTGTTTTATGATAATTTTTGCTCATTTTATTACATTATATTTATATCAGAGATGCCCAAACTAGGACCCGTGGATCAAAGTTGGCCCATGGTAACCTTTGATTTTGCCCACCATCCCATCAGAGGAGAGTGATGGGGAGGGTTGGGGCAAGAGCCTTTAACAGAGATTGTCATTTCTAATTTAACACAAGCTATTTTTGTTTGTTTGATTGCTCAGCTACAAAATCCAAACAGAAATAAAATATTTCAATTAAATCTATAGCTGTAAATGAATTTGAGTTTTGAAAATGTAAATAGTGTCACTCGACAAAGAGAAGACAATGCAAAAAGCAGCGATCGCCGAGCAAATCAAGGCAAAAATAGATGCTCCACTAAACTCCAATCTGCTATAAATGAGCTTGTTTTGTTTTAATATAATTAATTATAAATGTAAAAAATTATATTGTTACACAAGTTAAAAATGTACAATTCTTAGAGAAGGAGGATATTTAATCTCATACAATCACAAAATCATCTTTTTTTATTTTATTTTTTTACATTTTTTCATATTCATTTATTCCTCTTTCATCTCACTGTAACCTTGTAATGCCTTTTACAATGAGCTCGCTTGAAATAAAGCTATACCTTTATAACCTTCCTTCTATTACACACTGAATGCTTTGTTTTTTTTGTATCATATATCTTTTTATATTTTTTTACATTTATTTATTTGTTTGTTTGTTTGTTTGTTTTCATTACTGTATCGAAGTTGTGTATGCACCATATACGTACACTTGCCGTGTATTTGTGTGACACTTGAGAACTTTAATTTTAACTATGTGTCTCTTCTGTTAAAGCCACAAAAAGAAAATGAGTGTTGAGGATGTTTGTTTGTTTGTGTGTGTGTGTGTGTGTGTGTGTGTGTGTGTGTGTGTGTGTGTGTGTGTGTGTGTATATATATATATACTTTTTTTGACTGCTCGTCTTTTTGTTTTGTGCAAGTATTAAAAATAATAATAATAATAAAAATATGAAAAATAAGATAAAAGTATATATATATATATATATATATATATATATATATATATATATATATATATATGCACACACACACACACACTGTTGAAGTCAGAATTATTAGTCCCCCTGAATTATTCGCCCCCTGTTTATTTTTTTCCCTAATTTCTGTTAATATTTATATTTATAACATTAGTTATAAAGCAATGGTTTTCAGTTATTGTTTTTCATTATTATTAAATAAGGAAATTATTACCCATACAACTTTAATGTAATTGGCCCACCACCCTTAATCAAGTTTGGTTTTTGGCCCTTATAAGAAAAAGTCTGGGCACCCCTGATTTATTTAAATATTTGTTACATTGTTTTGTTTTTGTTCACTTTTCTAAGCCATTTTTTTAGTTTGTGATATGGAAAAAGGGGGTGGTTTGGTTCATCCCTGTGCTATCATAAGAGCACAATGGTAACCAGGAAGCAGGGAAGTTAACTGTCCTTGGAATCTAAAATTGTCATCGCACTGTCTGCACCAGGATGTTATTTTGAAAAGTGGGAGGTTTTTTCAGCTCAAAGCAATGATTAGAAAGGCTTGCATCTGTGCCAGGTTAAACCTAAGGGCAGAGAATGTGCGATAGCGCAAAACACTATCACAACTGTTCTCACGGCAGGACTGAAAATGCTATTGTTTACTTTGTTTTGCAGTTTTCTGCTGGAATGTTTTCATTAAAGGAATGAGACTCTTACTTGTAAATGTGGATGCATTTATTTCCTGGCAAGTTGGCAGACATTAAAGGGTTTTAATTTTATTTAACTGCATATATATATGTATTAATAGCAAATACTTAATATGCTGCAGTACATGAAGAGCTTTCAATCCCCTACAGGTTGTTTGAATCTGAGCCATTGTATATGGAATCAATCTACTTTTTATGACACTAATAGCGTAAACAGCAAAGGCACAACCAGATCCCCTTTTTCCCCCCTTCAGTGCCTTATGGAACAACATATGGCTTGTCAGTTTAAGATGACTGGGAAAACACACCAGAGAGTCGTGCATTGCATTAACAGCGAGGGGTTTGACTGGACGCCTTTATTTGCGATCAGTGCGTCAGTGTTTCTGTCTTTCAGACGCAGCGTGCTGTTAAGCGGCTGTTTATCCTGCAGCACAGTCTCCTCTAAGGAGACAAATGCTAAAGATTTAACTCTGGGAGCAAGTAGCACGCTCTAAATCACAACCGCGCTGAATACTGTCGTTGTGTCGTGTCCAGGAAAGGCGAAATCTCCTCAGAGGCTTGGCAGATTAACGTAGTGAAAGAAAGTAAAAGCTTCACTAGACACTGAGCTTACATGAGCCCTGTTGAATACGTAGGCCTGAAGTCGTTGGGCTATTTTTCTTTGTGAGTATTAGCATTTTGGTTTTGGGAATGAGTTGCTGTTTTGAACCAATCTTTCCCGGTTTATTGAATTATTCTGGTTCACTTCAATGTTTTTAATCCACTGGAAAGTTAAAAAAAAGTAAACGCTTTCTCTGAAATTCATTGGTCATTCTTTAATAGACTTTAGTCAGTCTACTGACTTGTGTTGAAATTATAAATGAGTCACAACAGATTTTAAGAATAAACTGTTGTCTGAACAAATATCATTCAAGTGCTTGGGTCATCGATCGATCGATTGATTGATTGATTGATTGATTGATTGATTGATTGATTGATTGATTGATTGATTGATTGATTGATTAAACTATATTTCAGTCAATCCCACATTGAAAATTTCAACATCCACCATGCACTGGGCTTACTGCCATACAAGGCTTGACACAGTATGCTTATTTTGGATAGTCTTAAACATTCAAATACCTCCTTAATGCTTTAGCAAACTTTTAGTGAAACTTTCAGTTTTTTGTGTTTCCAGTAAAGTATCAAGAGTGATGAAGATAGAGGGCACCATTCACACATGTGTTTTTCCATTCCAATGTGCTACTTTTCCAATGTTTTTCTATGTAAACACTTGCTCGATGGACATGTAAGACCATGACCCAGCTTTTTGACCATTCAGAAGAACTATCTGCAAGCTTCTGTTAACAGTAACAAGCTGGCATAGAAAGGCTTTTTTTTTTAAATCATTCTTTAGTACTTTATTTGACGTTTTTAGATGCAAAAACACACTCCCAAACGCATACAGTACTCAACTTGCATTGAGTGGGATTTAAGCCAGTTTTAGGCATGGTGTAGGTCTCTAATGTCTGTCTCTAGCATGCTTCTTGAGGTTAGGAAAGTGGCTCATTCTTTACGATTCAAATGTGTGTGTGTAACTGAGGCCAGTTAGCAAAGTGCTAGTAGGTAAACCTCACTCCTCTGACTTCAAAAGGTGCTCTATAGCGATAGATGTAAGAGGTCATGGTCTTTATCCTCCTTGTTAGAGCAACTGACTCCCATACAAAAAAATCACAGATTCGATCCTAGCTCAGAGCGGGTTGGTTGCAGTAGGAATGGTGGGTTAAACATGGTGGCTTGTTCAAGATGGGAATGAGATTTAGGGGTAAGTGTAACAAAGGCCAGCTAGCGAAATGCTATTCAGGTAAATCTCACTCCTCTAACCTCTAACCTAAGGTGCTTGCGACAATCACTTGAGGCCATGGCTTTAGCCTCCTTGTTAGAGCAGCAGACTACCATACAAAGAATCGGTGGTTCAATCCCAGCTCAGAGCGGGTTGGGTAAGACTGGTGGGTTGCATGTGCAATGAATTGTGGGTAACTAAAGTTTGTTAAGGATACACCTGATGCATCCCTCAAAACAGTAAAATTGTCATATTGAAGTGTCGTTTTAAGTTGAAGTGCTCAAAACTGGCCACTTTGAAGGAATTTTTTACATTATTACTATTATTATTATTATTATTATTATCATTATTATTTTATGGATCTTTTCGTTCCTTGCTTTAAACTCACAAAATATCAGTCTGGGAATCAAAGATGAAATGAAAGTACTGAAATACTATAATCAATGCTGATAATAAAGACAAATCAAATTTGTGGTGGATTTTAAGAATGGGTGGGGTTTTTGCAGAGATTTCTGACAGATTATTTTCCATATCAGACTTAAAGTGATAGTTACCTCAAAAATAAAAAGTTGCCAATAGTTTACTAACTTATTGATGTAATTTATGTAAAAACAATGTATAGTCACGAGGGCTGTGGAGCTCAAAGTATCATTTAAAGCCACAGGTATTAATTTTGTTTTGCCTGTATGCATTTTTGACTCTCAAAGCACGAGAAGGAGTTGACTTGCATTGTTTTAAAGCGAGGACCACCGTTTTATCTAGAAACAAATCTTTAATATTTAACCAAAAAAAAAGCCACTTACATATTAGATGGTCTGAGCCTGAAGGTTAAAATATGTGTGTGAACTATCCCTTTAAAGAAAACATTAGTATATCTATGTGGGGACACATTAGATGACACTGAATTAACAGTTTCAGAGTTGGTGGTTAACTGATTATTTAGCTGCCAGAAGTCAGATAAATAGGTCTCAAAATAAAACTCGTTGAAAGACCGCCTGGGTGGCAACGCTCACCATCCTGGTCTGAAAACCTTGACTGGCCTGTGTTTGAAAGTGATTTGTGACCAGCTCTCTATTGTCTGCACCACGCAGCCAAACTCACTTAATAATCTGATGTAATATGTATGAGGGAGAGCTTGGTCATTGGACATTCATCCTAAAGGTCGCAGCTGAGCGTTTTACTATTTCAAAAGAAACATTGGTTGATGTTAACCACCTGCCATCTCGGTTATGTCTCATAATGACGCCCTGCACTGTCTAATGTGCTCAACCGATGCGTTATTTCAGTAAATATAAATGTCTCCTGTTGCTTCTTAAAGACTTTTTATTGAGAGTGCTCTTTCATGCTGCCCTGCCTCCATTGCACTTCATGGTACAAAGAGTTCAGCATTGTTCAGCACATCACTATTGGAGACAGACAGCAGAGGGAGAAGGGGAGGGAGGGAAAGAGCGGGATGGAGGAGGCGGGATTTGGCCCTGTTTTTGATCACTCCAGCGTTCATTAACCTGGCACAAAGGGGAGCGGGGATCGTTTTTGCAGGTCTGCTTGGGTCAGTGTGGGCCTTTAAAGGGTTTTATGGGAACAAAGCTTATCACAGCACTGCTGTATCACTGCATTCTGGGACTAAACATGTTAAATATTCACTTTACAGTCAATCAGCTTATTTTTTCACTTAACACAATAAGCTTAAAATATCCCTCACATTTAACTTAGCTAAGAAAACTGCAAAAACATATTGGTGCTCATGTTTATGTTTATGTACTACTAAGTTCAAAAGTTTGTAATAATAAATAGTCAAGTTTGCAGTGGCGCAGTAGGTAGTGTTATCGCCTCACAGTAAGAAGGTCGCTGGGTCGCTGGTTCGAACCACGGCTCAGTTGACGTTTCTGTGTGGAGTTTGCATGTTCTCCCTGCCTTTGCGTGGGTTTCCTCCGGGTGCTTCGGTTTCCCCTCACAGTCCAAAGACATGCGGTACAGGTGAATTGGGTAGGCTAAATTGTCCGTAGTGTATGAGTGTGTGTGTAAATGTGTGTGTGGATGTTTCCCAGAAATGGGCTGTGGCTGGAAGGGCATCTGCTGCGTAAAAACTTGCTAGATAAGTTGGTGGTTCATTCCGCTGGGGCGACCCCTGACTAATAAAGGGACTAAGCCGACAAGAAAATGAATGAATGAATGAATAGTCAAGTTTCTTCACGGCTGGAAAATATTTCTAATTCAAATAAATGTTACTCTTGAGAACTATTTATTTATCAAAGAATCAGAAGAAAACATTTTGAATTGTAATATTACTTCACAATATTCCTGAAATTGTGAATAAAAACTGTTTGTTACTTCATTCATTCATTCAATCAATCATTTAATCCGTCAATTTGTTCATTCATTCATTCAATCCGTCTATTTGTTTGTTCATTCATTCATTCATTCATTCATTCATTCATTCATTCATTTTTTCCATCTATTCATTCATACATCCATCTGTTCATCAAACTATTTGTTCATCCAGAAATTCAATATTCATCCATTCAACCATCCATATATTCATCAACCATTAATTCATCAGTCAATAGATCCATTAGTTCATCAATCCATCTATATATTAATTCATTCATCAAACAATCCATTTACCAACCATTCATTCATTCATTAATTTGTTAATCCATCCATCCACCCATGCATCATCCATCTATTCATCCATCTATTCATCCATCCATCAATACATCCATCAGTTCATTAGTCAATCAATCTATTCATTCATTCATTCATTAATTAATTCATTCATTCATTCATTCATTAATCAAACAATTCATCCAACCATTTATTCATTCATTCTTTCATTCATTTATTCATTCATTCATTGACCCATCCATCCACCCATGCATCATCCATCTATTTATGCATCCATCCATCCATCCATCCATCCATCCATTCTTCCTTCCACCAATTAATCAATTAATACATCCACTAGTTCATAAATCCATTGGTTTATTCATTCATTTATTTATCAAACAATCCATCCAATCAACCATTCATTGTTTCATTTATTCATTTATGTATTTGTTGATCTATTTATCCGCACTTCCATCATCTATCTATTCATTCATGCATCTATCCATCCATCCATCCATCCATCAATTTATCAATCAGTACTTCCATTAGTTCATCAATCCATCTATATATTCATTCATTTGTCCAACAATTCATTAATTCATTCATTCAATCATTGATCCATCCATCCACTCATCCTCCATCCATCCATCCATCCATCCATTAATTCATCAGTTAATACATCCATTAGTTCATCAATCCATGTGTTCATTAATTCATTCATTCATTCATTCATTCAATCATTCATTCATTCATTTATTTATCAAACAATCTATCTTACCAACCAACCATTTACTTATTCGTCCATTTGTTGATCCATTCAGTCATTCATGCATCCATCCATCCATCTATCCATTTATTCATTATCCATATATCATCCATTAGTTCATCAAACCACCAATTTATTAATTCATTCATTCACTCATCAAACAATTCATCCAACCTACCATTTATTCATTCATTCATGCATTGGCTGATCCATTTGTCTGCACATCCATCATCCATCTATTTACTTATGCATCCATTCATTAATCAGTTCATCAATAAATACATCCATTAGTTAATCAATCTATCTATTCATTCATTCATTCAATCATTCATTAAACAATCCATCCAACCAACCATTTATTTATTCTTTCTTTCGTACATTTGTTGATCTATCCATCGACTCATCCATCTATTCATTCATGCATCCATTCATCCATCCATTCATTATCGAGTCCAAATAGAATAAAAAAAAGTTTAATTTATTACAGAATGTTTAATACATATTTAAAATCCTGCAGCACTTTTTGCTTGCTAATAACATGTATTTTCTGTCATCACATTTGGAGCAACAAGTCCAAAAAATAGCTATTATGTATCTATAATTCATTGATGGAAAAAAAGCACTAGTGCTCTCAGACTAGCCATGAAATCTTCCTCAGTCTCACAATGTTTGCACCTCACAGTCTGATGTCTTTGATCCAGACGAGCTGGTAAATGTTTGATGGTCAAGGGAAGGCCAGCACCAAGGACACAGTGATAGATGGACTTGATCGCTGACAATATGCTTGAGCTGAATGCTAGGAGAGTGGTTATATTCACCAGACCTTGAATTGAATATTAATAGGGTAAAGCCCAGCTGTCATGATGCAGATGCACAAGTCAATTGTTCCACTGATGAGCCTCTCGAGTCTCCATGGGGACAAAAAGGTTCGGTCAGAGGGGTTCACGCGCACTCAAAAACACAGACACTGGGACCAGTTTTCTTTCTCAGGGTACCCGAGTATGAAGTCATCAACACACACTGAAAAGATCCAGAAGCACAAAATAAACATTAATATGGCTCACAACTCGACAAATTAGTCCAGCTGCTGTATCTGTTACAACTGCAGTCCTTATAGTGTCTTGTGGATCAGCAAAACACATTTGTTAGCAACACTTTTTTTTAAAGTTTGTTCAAAATAAAGCAAACCACCATAAGCTTGCACTGTGTCCTCCCATATAAAACGGAAGATCCCATTCTCTCAGAATTAGTATCACATTATTTACACTTGGCCAAATGTTCATGCTTGAATTAAACAGATGTGTCTTCAGTCCAGTGTCAACTAATCTTAGCCAATGATGTGGACTTTGAAAAACGCAGATCTTTTATTCATTGTGTCTTTCATGCCGAAGGGGCGAAACCTAATCTCTGATAATTAGAATATAATGAGTTAAGCACTCGGTAGATTAGTGGGGGGGTTTGATGAGAGGAGATGGAAATACTGCTTTTGAGACAACAGGGATTATGGAGAATTATAGAATCTGTCACACTGCAACTTGTTTTAATGAGCAATCCAACTCTCCATTACAATAGCTACATGGTCTACAGCCTGTAATATACAAGTGGTTTTTTGTGAGTAAATGTGAATATTTTGGAATCAATGTTTTCCCAGCTGAAGACTTAACCAGTAAGTGGCTGCTTTGGCCCCAAAGTATCAGGGGTCCCAAAAGAGACTTTGCATATTCTGTGCTTATTTGCATTTTGGAACATTTCAAATGTTTCTGTTAACAAAGTGTTTCGCACTGTTGGACAATATGTCTAATCACATACATATGTTGATTCCTGAATTGCATTGACAGAATTTTTCTCAAAGTGTAATTTTCTTTGATGCTGATTTTTTTGCACTCACAAATCATCTTATTACATCAAATGAAACGTAGACACAATGTTGAAATAAATTCCTGTTTTGAGATTTTCCAATATAAAAAACTCATCATGACATCACATGTCCTAAAGTATACCTTGTGAAGGAAATTCGATTGCACTCAGAATATTGAGGACTTTTAAACACATCACCTCATATACAAACACATTGAAATCAATAAAATGGACCAAGCACAGATGATTATGCACCATTTAGCAAGTTGATTAAATATGTTTTTTTTTTCAAAATAAACTGATTCATTTTTTAAAGAAACCTAAATTTGTGCAGAAGTAAAATATATTCTAATGTTCACATTTCAGTAACATTTTGTTAAAAAGTAACACTTTAATTCAGCAAAGGAGCATTCAACTGATTAGAAATATAGTAAATTCTGGCACGTTTTTATAGTGCTTAAGTGCTTATAGCAATTCTAATATGACATGAATTTAATACTGAATGACAAATGTATCATAGTTTCTACAAAATACTAACAGTACAACTGTTTTCAACATTTAGAATCATAATGAGCACCAGATACAATTAAATTGATTTTTGAATTACCATATGACATGTACAGTAACTGACATGTATAAATATATTTTATAAAAATGAACATTTCCTCAATATTTACTCACACACAGTGGTTCTAAACCTTTTGGAATTTGTTTTTCCTTTTGCTTGCAAATCAAATATTTTTAGAGAAATGTTGGAAACGTGTATCTTTTGACATAGTAGGAGCAAAAATACTATGAAAATGGATGGCTGCTGGTTTGTAACATACACTACCTGAGTAGTATTTTAGGATTTTTCAGCCTGATCTCACGAGAAAACGTAAGTATTTTACGTTTTGGCAGTTTAGTGGCTAATTTGTACGAATTCGTACGAGTTCAGTCGTAAGAAAATGTATGATTTTAAAAAGGAGGCGTGGCACCTAACCCCACCCCTAAACCCAACCGTCATTGGGGGATGAGCAAATCGTACTAAAATGTACGAATTAAATTGTACGAATTTGTACGAATTAGCCACTAAACGAAAAAGTTACGAATTGCCGTGAGATTGTGTTGGATTTTTAGAAAAAACAGTTAATATCTTGACTTCTAGTTGATCATTTGGTATCAGAAGTGGTTTATATGAAAGACAAAGCCCTTAGATTATGCTTATTTTACCAAAATAAAACATGATCTTGTAGTAGTATACAGTATAGAATATAAAGTCATGGTGCAGTGGAAAAAGAATTAATATTATGTATGACTCCAATGAGCTTAAATGACTACATCCATACATCTCTGCAATGACTCAAATAACTTATTAATAAAGTCATCTGGAACGACAAAGAAAGCTTTCCTGCAGGACTTCCAGAGTTCATCAAGATTCTTTGGATTCATCTTCAATGCCTCCGACATGCTCAATAATGTTCATTTCTGGTGACTGGGCTGGCCAATCCTGGAGCACCTTGACCTGAAGCCCTCTGCTGTGGTTTATAATGTAATTGGCAGCACAAATGTCTTGATAACTCAGGCTGTTGATGTTGCCATCCACACTGCAGATCTCTCGCACGCCCCCATACTGAATGTAACCCCAAACCATGATTTTCCTTCACCAAACTTGACTGTTTTCTGTCAGTTCAACAGATGATTCAACGGATTGTTTATCTGAAAAATCTACCTCCTGCCACATTTCCAAATGATCAACTCGAAGTCAAATAATAATTTGTTGCTCTTACAACTGGGATCGACGACAAGACTTTTGTCAGGTAGTGTAGTTCAAAATATTTTCATTTGTGATTAATATAAAAAAGAAACTCAACCTAGTTTGGAACAAGTGGAAGATTAATAAATTATTACTTAAATTATGGATGATTTTCAGTGAACTACTCATTTAAGTAAATGAACCTTGGTCAGGCACGTGCACACATTGGGCTGAACCTGTGCAGTGCACATGCCCTTTTTAGTCTTGGATAGAAAGTGCCCTTCCAAAATGACTTACAGTACTATGAGTTTCTTCTGTTTTTCACAAAAGAAGACATTTTGGAAAATGCTGGAAACCTGTAACTATTTACTTCCATTGTATTTGTTTTCCTACTATGGACATCAGTGGTTACAGGTTCTCAGATTTCTTTAAAGTATCTTCTTTAGTGTTCAACAGAAGAAGAAAAAAACTCATAGGTTTGGAAGCACTTGAGTAAATAGTTAGGGAGAACAATCTCTTTAATTGAGTAAGGAGTCATTTAGAAAAGTCACAGAAATGATTATCAGAGCTTCATTTTGATTCACATGATTTTATTTGAATTATTAACAATATATAAAAGCAAATCATAACAAAACAATTATGAACACTTAATTATAAAACAATCCCTTTCCCTTATGACAGAACACCAGATTCATTGATGAGGTAGAAAATAGTTGAGCAGATCTTTGATGACACTTTAGAGGAGAAAACTGTGACAGCACTGGACTTCCTAATGGAGTTTTAGCATTAATTCAGTTCAATTTATCTTCATTTCTACAGCGCTTTTACAATGTGGATCGTGTCAAAGCAGCTTAACATAGAAGTAAATTGAAACTGTGTCAGTCCAGTTTTCAGAGTTGAAGTTCAGTTCAGTTCAGTTCAGTTCAGTGTGGTTTAATTGTCACTGCTGAAAGTCCAAACACTAAAGAGCAAATCCATCGATGCGCAGCTCCACAAGTCCCAAACCAAGCAAGCCATCGGCGACAGTGGCGAGGAACAAAACTTCACCAATTGACTAAAGTGAAGGAAAAAACCTCGAGAGAAACCAGACTCAGTTGGGCACGACCATTTCTCCTCTGGCCAAACATCTTGTGCAGAGCTGCAGTCCAGGCACCATTAATTACCATTATTGTCATTAATTACTCGCCTCATGTCCTTAGTTCAAATTTATGTTTATTTCATATTGAGAACACAAATGAAAACTTTAGATGAAATCTGAGAGCTCTCTGACCCTCAAATTGCACGCTCATAAGAGCACAGTGCACTGTATGTGTGTCGCACTGCTGACGTTTAACCCAGAGGCCTGCGCGACTTCCTCTCATTTAAACAAAGCGTGGGCACATCCGAGGTAAACATCAGCAGTGTGACACACATACAGCGCAGGACAGAGCTCTGATGAAGTTTTCTGGGATTTAAACATCTCTTCATTCTTGTGGTTTATGGAGGATCAGAGAGTTCTCGCAGTTCATCTCAAATATTTTCACTAGTTTTCTGAAGATGAAGAAAGGTGTCAGGGGTTTGGAGCTACAGCTGCCATTTTTAGGTGAAACTTCTTTCATGCAGAAAGAAAAACACAAAAACAATAAAACAGAAATAATGACTTCAGAAGTTCTGTACTGCACTGTATGTGTGTCGTACTGCTGATGTTTAACCCAGAGGCCTGCGCGACTTCCTCTCATTTAAACAAAGCGTGGGCACATCTGAGGTAGACGTCAGCAGTGCGACACACATACAGTGCAGGACAGAGCTCTCTTCAACAGACGTCATGAACTGACACTGAAGAAAAGTGAGGTCTTAGTGGTTTGGAATGACATGAGGGAGTAATTAATAACTTTAACAGTCTTGTGAATGTCTGGAAATGGTGCTTTCCTCCTCCTCGCTTCTTTAGTTTTTTCTAAAAATGAAGAAAAACAATCAGAAATAAGACAAAGTTATTTAAGCAGTAGTATGAAAGGCTGTCAAATAAAACTCTGTGTGTTCCGCTACCTCCTCTTGTATAACTGCTTCACAGGATTTGGGGTCGTTGGATTGAACCAGCAGTGCTCTTCTACCTGGTGTAACTGTAGCCGTTTAGCTGGATTACGGATCAAACACTGGGAAATCAGGTCCACGCATGCTGAAAAGTGTCACAGAGAGTGTGAAATATGTCTGCATACTCAACATTCATGAACGTCTTTAAATCTTACAACATCAAATGTTACAAAACATCCACAATTAAGTGACTTTAATATCTACAGGTCCTGTAAGCATTATATTTAATCCATTTGACTTATGACTGACATGTTTGATTCTGTCACTGAGGCTGAGATTGTTCAGAGGTGTCTGCTTACCTGTGGATAACCTGGGGTGTATCTGAATTGCGCCAAACATTATTGACTGTCTGTTATTGAAGGCCAGTCGTCCATGCATTATTTCATACAGCATAATGCCTATTGTCCAGACGTATGCCGGGTTAGCATGGAATACACGACACCTCAAAGCCTCAGGTGGCATGCCATGTCCAGCTCCTGTAAGAGAGACATTTTCAGAATTTAGTCATTTCATGAGACAATACTGTGACCAAAGAAACTAACACAAAATTCCAACTCACCTCGATAGTCACTTTTATTGAAAGGCTTTTGGGTAATTGGCTGAGCACATCCAAAGTCGATCAATTTGAGCTCTAATCGGGGTAGAGTCACCAGGATGTTCGCTGTGTGTATATCCCCATGGAAAACTCCACGCTCAGAGCAGAACATTATAGCTCGGATCAACTGACGCATTAACTGGCGTGCTTGGTTTTCCTCAATGTCCGCTGTGTCTTTGATGTACTGAAGCAAGGTCTGGCATGACTCTGCGTACTCCAGAATGAGAACAAAGTTGTCCTCAATCTCAAGCCAGTTGTGTAATCTGATGATGTTTGGACATCGCGGAGCTTTCATCAACCTAAGCATCATTGCCACTTCTGCAAGCACAGGTGTGGAATGACCATCCTAGAAAGAAAACAGATTTCAAAGACATTAACAAAGCAGAATGGCACAAAGTACAGTAACACAAACTTCAGTATGTGAATAATCACTAAGCTTCATGTTGTGACACATTTTTGCTTATATTTGAGCATTCAGTCATGCAGTTTAAGCTAAAAGAGGACTCTACACGTGTGTGTTCTGTCCGTCTCTGAGGCTGAGCACATGCACACAACAGCACAAGAGCTCTTTAGCACTTCTGAATGACTCGTATACACTCGAATAAATCAAGCACATCCCATGCTGCAAAAGTCCCGCTACATGATTTCCTTGATTTCCAGCTTTGTGTAGAAATGAATGCAGACTGCTTTACAAGGGGCCGGGATATGAATCAATGATCATTTTAACCTCCATTAATGTTAAATTAATTTTAATTAATTCCACAGCCCGACATTTATGTGTTAAAAACTTGTCTCTGGGTTTATTTCTTCTGCTGAACACAAAAGAAGATATTTTGAAGAATGTTGAAAACCAGTAAGCATTGACTTCAAAAGTATTTTCTTTTTCTACAATAGAAGTCAGTGGCTACCTGTTTCCAACATATCTGCTTTTGAGTTCAGTTTAAAGTGGTCCAGACAGGTACGGGAGAAGTGAAGGATGAGTAAATGCTCAGCACATTTTCACTGTTGTGTGAATTAATCAACTTACAATGTCCAGATAGCGGTCCTGTTGACTGTTCACCATGCACTTCAGGGCAACCTGCGGAAAAACAAATTAAATTAAAGCCAACAAATTATTTATATTTGTTAATCAGGAGGAAAATGTTGACTGAATTTTAAAAAAGTAGTTCTCTACCTTTACTCTTTTACTGCGTTTGTGAGATGCCACATACACCTGGCCAAAAGCTCCTTCTCCAATCAGGTCTCCGACTTCAAACTGAGTCAGATCAAGTCCTGAAAAACAGAAAAAAGCAAGGAGATTTACTTGGATTGTCTGGTATGAAACGGATCAAATATATGACTCCTGTCCTTTAAATCTGGACCTAATGCAATGACCTAAAAGCAGTAACTTCTATCAGAAATGCAGGAGTAAATTGATTAATAATCTATATTAATTATGAATTACAGAATGATGACTTACCACGAGTGAGCCCAGAAGCCTCCTCAGGACCCTGGCCTGGCAGACATACTGACTCAATGTCTGGCTCTGACTCTGGCTCAGGCTGTGGTGTAAAATGCAGGAAAGGAAGCTTTGCAGCCTTCCATGCTCTCTTAAAGAAAGCAGAGACTCTTTTCCCTTTCCTTCCTTTCTTGGGGTTTTCTAAATTGAAGAAAACAAACAGAAACATCTTCATGAACAAAGCTGCAGCTACAGTGCTCAGAACATTCATATATGCCAGGGGTGGCCAACCCTGTTCCTGGAGAGCCACGTTCCTGCAGATTTCAGTTGCTACCCATATTAAACACACCTGAAAAAAATAATTAGGACCTGAACACCTCGTGATAATTACAGGCAGGTGTGTTTGGTGGCTCTCCAGGAACAGGGTTGGTCACGCCTGATATATGCTGTACATTTATCCATTTCTCAGTGAATATGGGTAATATATAGTAATATATATTGATGCATTTGAACAAAACTGATTTAATAAACAGATTTAATTATTAAAATAATATTTTAGTCACAGAACATTTTTAGAAATGGAAAGATATTAGAATATAGAATATTGTAAAGCATCCTATAGAACATATGAAGTTAAATGAGAGATTTGTGGGGGTGTACTCATATATGTTTAGCACTGTAATAATTAATACACAACCAACAGTACAACAAATGACACTGTCTGATTTAGAAACTAAAAACAACAAAGAGTAAAAATAACAGATGGCAAAATAAAATGAACCAAATTCAGGATGACTCACCATCAGTCCCATCAATTTTAGAGGGGTCTTGAACAGACGGAGGCGACTCAGGACTGACTGAATTTGCATCCGTCATTTTCTTAATATTGGAGGGGCCCGGAACACTCAACGGCTGAGGATCTTCACAGACCTGGACTGGCGGACGCATCTGCTCAGGGTCAACATGATCTGCGATGGTCGTTGACTGGATCCTGGATGGTCCTGGAACAGCCAACGACTCGAGACTGTCGCAGACCTGGACTGGCGGACGCATCTGCTCAGTGTTAACATGACCTGTGAGGGCCGTTGAGGACTCAGGACGGGCCCGATATGCATTCGGCACATCTGCTGTTTGCTTGATCCTGGAGGGGCTCGGAACACTCAAGGGCTGAGGATCTTCACAGACCTGGACTGGCGGACGCATCTGCTCAGGGTCAACATGATCTGCGATGGTCGTTGACTGGATCCTGGATGGTCCTGGAACAGCCAACGACTCGAGACTGTCGCAGACCTGGACTGGCGGACGCATCTGCTCAGTGTCAACATGACCTGTGAGGGCCGTTGAGGACTCAGGACGGGCCCGATCTGCATTCGGCACATGTGCTGTTTGCTTGATCCTGGAGGGGCCCGGAACACTCAACGGCTGAGGTTCTTCACAGACCTGGCCTGGCAGCATCACCGGCTCAGGGTCTGCATGTGCTGCGACGGTCCTGGAGGGACCTGGAACAGGCAGGTGCTCGAAATAGTCGTTATCTGACTGGGGTTCAAAGGGAACCACTCTGCTCTGGTCACAGCTAAGGAAAGGGCGCTTTGCAGCCTTCCATACTCTCTTAAAGAAAGCAGAGACTTTTTTCCCTTTCCTCCTTTTCTCTGGGTTTTCTGAAGTAAAGGAAATGAACAGGGAAATATTAGAAAACTCTTTAACCACAAGTTTAAAATAGACAAACTGCTGAAAATTAGACATATAAAAGACAATCACACAAAAGAAACATCAACAATAAATGTACAATTATAATAGAAAATGTTTAAAAACTACAATAACTACGTGGGATTGCGAATCATTTCTATGACGTAAAATGACAAATACAACCTGACAAATAGTCGGTAATTCATCCAATTAGACATTAAGAAAAATCCTAGAAGCAACTGTTTTACAAAAATAAACATTTCACTCCTGCTCACACGAAATGCAAACTATTATAATAACTCATTTTTTGATTTTTCAAAGTTCTGAGTTATAGAATATTTTATTATAGTTATAGTTTGAGCTATTAACAATCACCATCACAATGTTTAATCAAATTCATGAAGCCTTTTATTTTTTTGTCAATGGGTGCCACATCTACATCGATATTTTTCAATCAAGCACCACTTCTCCATCACAAAACAATTATAAAAACAAAATCCATATTTTTGCAGCTTTCCATTAGCAATCGTCAAACTCAAAGTGAACAATTTCTCACGCTCTGGATCTTCAGTTAAGAAATCTGTGAATTGTAAATTATAACTTAAAACATTTAGCAATCAGTCTTAGAATTCCAAATGAAAAGAGAAGTCTTGCTCCAGAACTTCAGTTACAGAAACAGAGCTATACACATTTATTATTATGGAGGAAAAGTTGGGTTTATGTTTGTTAATTTAACTGTCTCCATGTTGTTTACCATGCTAATTTGAACATTGGGTGTGAAATAGCATGTAAGTAAGACTTCAAATCAACGTTATAACTAATTAATTGACAGTAAACAATGTTGTAGAATGATAGTAATTTGGCTGTTAATATGATTTTCCCATTTAGAATTTGAAACAATATTTCTGTTATTATATTTTTAAGAAGAAAGTCAGAATGTGTGAATATAAAACCAACTTTCCCTCAATTGTATTAATTTATCCCTGCTTAAACCAATAAAAGACTTAAATATAATATTCTCACTCAGTTTGCTCAAATATAACAAATATTCCTCCACACCATTAAAAACTAAGAAAATTACTGCGTAGGTCTACACATAAAGTTTAAATTAAAGTAATATTAGAATGTTTTTTTTATCAGTAACGTTAGCGAGGCACAATTTCTGTTGAGTGGAAAGGAGAAACTTTAAAGCCAGAATGTCAATACATAAAATGACAGCAGGCCTCAATCACAAAGTCAGAAAATATACAATATACACGAAACCATTACAATCACGAGAGGTTGAATATTTGCCTCTTAAGTATGTAAGCTTCGTTATATGGCGATATATTATTATTTTTATAGTTTTTATTAAATAATAGGTGGGAATACACCGTTTTTGTAAACTCTCATCTCACCTGTTGGGCTTCTCGTCGTGGTACAAGATGTAGGAGAAGCCATCGAGTCACTCTGATGATTATTCTTGACAAAGTCAGTCGTGATCTTTTTAACTCGATGAAAAAACACAGTTGACTTATTATTTTCCATTTGAGACGTAAAACAAGTCGCTAAAGTCATTAAATCACTGTTCACTGTACTCGTTCGTTTGTCACTCTGAGGAATTCTGTCGGCTATGACGTAACGGTATTCTTCTCGTTCTATTTATTCGTCATGAGATTGCTTCTTCCAGACACTTACAACTTCAAGACATTATTTATTACTATGAAGGTAAAACTGATATATCAAAGAACCACATTAATAACTTTTTTATTTTGTATGGAAAATATTTTATTTTATTTTATGTTTTAATTTTTTCAAACAAAAATTCTCCAATTCCTTCTTTTTCACATTTTTTAATTGAAATTGATGTTTTTATTAGCTAAATCTCTTAGACTAGTTAATAACAAGAAAATTATATATTCTTGGATTATTATGATAAATATTTTTGAAATATCACGGATACACAAGTCCTTGTTTCCTCTTGCTGTATCTGAATTATGTATCTCTGTTTAATTGTTAATTAAAAAAATTATATATGTTTATGTTATTTATCCTGATCTTTTATTATCATTGTTTTTTTTTTGTGCAAAATTGGATTTTGTATCTTTGTTATTGAATTCAGTAAAAAATAAAAAAATAAATAATACAAATTTGTCATCAGTGAGGTGATATTTTACTAAAGCATATCAACATGTATTAAAGTTGTTTATCACAGTCAATATTAAGTGGACATTAGTGTTTTAAACATAAAAGATTGAATAAGAAATATGAAGGGTTGGGCTAAAATAGTCCATAAATTATCAGTCCACAAGAGAAAGAAAAAAATGTATTAGGATTTATTGGACAAATAACAAACTGGTAGGCACAAATAACCTCACTAGTCAGAAATTGGCCACCTGAATAATAAATAATAATATCTGAATAATAATAACATCTGAATAATAAATTATCTGAATAATAATAATTAGAATAAAGTCCTTCTCTTTTTATGCTTCTCTTGTAAATTAGTAAAATTCTTCTTTGACATAAAATATAATCGCTAAAATATTATCATTATCAGTGGATTTTACTTATTATATAAAACTCTATTTAAAACGTATTGATTTATGAAGGCTTTTGGTGCTGGACACTTTTTTGTTTCTCGTTTTGTTAAACAATTCACGTCGCGTCATGGTTAAAAAGTAGTACCAAAATGAAAAGTCAAATCCGGTCAACTTAAACCTGAACGACTTTACGACGTTGTAGTCACCTAAACCACAATTAATACATTATTTGAGGATGCAATAGTGTTACAATTAAGCAAACTATTTATTGTGCATATAGTAACAGATTTACATCACTGTTAAACAGGCACATCTAATAAGAATAAATAAAAAAAAAACCAACAACACAGAAATATGGACAACACAAGTGAAATTTTATTTTAGAGTCTTTATTTCTATCCTCCAGCTCTTCCTGGAAGGTGCTCGCTGTGTTCCTCCATTGCTGCATCTTTTTCTGTGCCTGTAGCATCTGGACTCCATCACTTCACAGCATCTGAGGGGAAGAATATGAATTTGTATGATCCTAACAACTAAAAACTTACAACAGACCAAGACTTTTTGTCATGTTTCATGAATGCACAGTAATGTGCAAAGCAGGGCCGTGGACAGGGGGGTGGCCTGGTGGCTAGAGCCACTGCCCCTCTGCCCTCATTGGCTGAGGTGCCCCTTTCAGCCTGTAAATAAATAACATGTTTCTGTTGTTGGAACACTTTGTTGACAAAAAAATTCTCAAAAAACAATGCCTTTACAAAAAAGACAGAGACAGAAAGAGAAAGAACGAAGGAAGGCTGATAAAGGTAGTTCAGCACTGAAAACATGGATTCAAAGCTCCAGCAGGTAAATCATCATACAGTATAAAACATTTAGCTGTGTTTATCTAATTAAGTAGGCCTATATTTTCCATTATAATCACTATAATCCAGGCTACAGCAAATCATTTTATTAAAACCATGTCAATAGTAGGCCTATAAATAGTAAAAAAAAAAAAAAGCAATATTAATATTCTAAAAGTTAATATAAATTTATGGTGTATACTATTAAATTAAACGTGTAATATTTATTTTTCCATTGAAGATGAGGCAGAAGCTGGTTCAAAAAGTGAGGGAGAGACCACTGAGTATGAGCTAAATCAGACACGTACAGGTAAGACTTTTAATCTGGAAGGGATATGCTAGAGTGTCATATAAGACAGATGGACATTTAAATAATTTAAATATTGTAAGTGCTTTGTTATTCATTCTAAGATGAAACTGTCTCAGAGTCAACTCAGCAAAGTAAAGGTGATGGAGACAGAAAATGTTCAGATTGTCCATCCAACAGTAAATAGTTTCTGTTATTATCCGCAATGTGTAAATGTGAATCACATACATGTAAGATGAGCTTATCAAGATCTTTCAGGACAAAAAACGTTTTGTTGTTAAAGGTACAGGTAAATATAAAAATGTAAAATGGTAAATAGTTCTGAAATTATTACAGTGTACTGTTTTTTCTTTTAATTGTACTTTTACAACAACTAGAAAATTTGTATAAGCAAGAACCCACCCGCTTAGTGCCCCTTTTTTTGGTTTAGGCCCCTGCCCCTCAAAATGTCTGTGCACGGCCCTGACCTTGGTGAGCAGACTTCTTTCCAAAACATTAACAACATTACTAACCCGAAACATGTGTGTATGAATTCTAAAATGCATACAATGAATAATAATTCGTCACATAAATCAAACAAATAACATGATAAAAATTTCATGGTATGACATGACTGTTTGAACCATAATGAGGCTAAAATAACTGTAAAATACGAGAAAACGTAAGTATTTTACGTTTTACGAATTCGTACGAGTTCAGTCGTACGAAATGGTACGATTTTAAAAAGGAGGCGTGGCACCTGACCCCACCCCTAACCCCAACCGTCATTGGGGGATAAGAAAATCGTACTAAATTGTACGAATTAGATCGTACGAATTCATACGAGTTAGGCACTAAATGAAAAAGTTACGAATTGCCGTGAGATTGTGTTGAAAATACAGCATCCCAATGAATCACCCATTCAAAAATAGCTGAAGCTGTGAAGTGTTTTCACAAAGGAATGGGTTGAAGGCAGTAGGGATGGCTCCAGAAGATAAAACAGATAAGTGAAAAATGCAATTGCAGATTTATCTCATTGAGAACGTGCTTGGATCCCTGTCATGAGCCACTGCACAGGCACTCGCACATTCATACGAGCCGCAGAGAAAGACAATCTGCTGTCATCATTACACGCCACTGACTTTCCTGCACGCTCTGGATGTGAATCACGACTCAAATGCTGTCTAAAACAACAGTGCAGTGTCTTTATCGTTTCCTCGTCTGCGTCTGCATCTATATCTGTGACCCCTTGAAAATGCTTTTAAACACAATACTTTGATACCGTGAAAGTGCAACTGAATAATGAAATCAGAGCCTGGATGAATATGTTGTGCATTGCACTGTAATGGACTGACCATATTTTCAAATGCTGACGTGTTCTTCTTGGCGACCTTCAGCAGTTACATAATAATTCCATATAGCATAACCTTAGACATTTTTATTGGCAGGAAAAAAGGTTTCAGAGTAAATTATTTAACTGTAGTTTGAGTATTTTGACATTCAAAGGCAAACTATATAATGGGTGATGATAAAGTTTTACACTGAGTTTTAGATATTTTCTTTTAATTTGAACATAGCTTAGCCAAACACATAAGTCATAGAACTATTCATAGTTATTATTTACACTGCAGATTTAGCACAGTACCTGCATATGAAGTGGCTTTTCATTTATTTCAGTCACATAATTTTTTTTAAGTGGGAGTGGTACCTTTAACAGGCTACCTTTAACAGAGGCTAAACGATTTAATTCAGATTTTTCATTATAATAGTTATATTACTATTGTAATGTGATGGGAAGCTGACAACAGAGTTCGTACCCAAACACAGATTTATTAAGAAGAATGGTCAGGCAAGCAACAGTCATCACATGGGCAAACAGGAATGAACAATAAAATAAGGCAAAGGTCTAACACGGCAAGACAAGGCAAGGAAAATGTGTCATAATGTTCACAACTAAACCCAGTAGCTCCCAGTTCATGAGCAGCTCCCAGTCATGAGAGTGAGTAATCATCCGATTGAGGAACAAATGTGTGTGAGGAGTGCATGACTGGATATGTTGTTCATGTAATGTTGAATTTAGTGCATTAGCAATCTGCACAAGCTGGATCGCTGGTGACCATGACAACTATATTACTATATTTAATTACAACAATCAACACATATAAATGTATACACAAACATATAAATTACACAAATAGCAGTTTTTGTTGTTGTTGTTTTTATTAAGATCGAAATTGATTTATAAAATTGTGTTATTTGATTAAATAAAAAGACAATTATTTTTACTTCAATTTGATATTGCAATATAATAAGTGTCTTTTTAAACTCTGGTTTTCATTAGAGAATAATATTTTAATATATATACATTAAATAATTAAGACATGACTAACAGTAAATTAAATGTGCAAATATTTAAAAAAATGTGCTTCTCAAGAGTTCATTTCTCTAGTGTACTAATCATAGCTGTCAACCCTCCAGTTTTTGCTGGGATTCTTCCGTATTTTACTATTCTATTCTGCTATAATCCCATTTATGTATTTACCCTGTATTTCTCCGGCATTTTCAATATTTCTATAAAAAGCTAAAGTAGCATCAAAGAGATGATCTCAAATGTGATAAAATTGCAAGAGCTGCTCAAGAGAATTATGATTTCGCTTTATATTATTTTGAAAGCATATGTAAATTAATATTAAAACGGTCCCATTCACTCCCTTTTCAATAAAACTATGTGTTTCGCAACCTCTGAATCAGTCATGTAAATTAGCCTTAACGTTGCTGACTGATGGACGCGATCCATGTAAAGACACTGTTCCCAGATCAGCTTCTGTACACGCCATTTAAAGAGAAGCGAAAAAGGACACTTGGATTAGGATGTGTTTAATCAGACAATTCCCTTAATAATATGTAAAAATAATTTTAAACACAAACAATTTAGTCTTAAATGAGCATAAACAGTAACAAAATGTGTCGATCAAAATGAGAAATTTGCTATTCTTCACTATAGATTTGGGAAACTAAAATTGCTCTGAATGAATAGATTAAGGAGTTTGGGGTCATATTTTGGGAATTCTTCTGGGTAGGTAGTCTTTTTTTGTATTTGTACATCACAATGTTGACAGGTATGCTTTGGAACTATTTAGAGACTTATGCTATGTGACAATCTGTTTACAAGCCATTTTACTTTCTTTTCACAATTGAAACACTGGCTAATTGATTACATTATATATATATATATATATATATATATATATATATATATATATATATATATATATATATATATATATATATATATATATATATATATATATGCATGTTTATTTTGTGCTATAACTAGTAGTAAAGAGAATACAACACATACAGAAAAAGCCAAAACAGAATTTATTGTTTAAATTCACTTGCTAAATGCACACAAGTTTTAAGATGGAAGTTATTTCTAGTCGAAAGCAACAAAACAAATTTTCTAGTCATCATAAAATTTTGTATTCTTTTTTAGATATGTTATATTCAAATCGATATTTATCAGATTTCCACAGATATGCTGCATTCTGCAGTAAGTGAATTTAATGTGTAGTGTGAAATAATCATATAAAGCTTTCCTTGTTTATAGAATTTATTACTCTCAGAGAACTCATAATGACTTGGCTAAAATGTTTTTATTTCTGTAAGTCTGGTCACAGCCGGTTCTGTGCTGCTTTTCCATGTTGTAAACTCTGATCAGTTCTGTTTTTCCATTCGCCCTTATTTTTCCCCTCCAAAACATGGCTGATTCCTCACGGACGGGTCCTCTTATGTCACAGCACTATTATCAGTGCAGATAACGGCTGCTGTTCCTCTCCCAGCACAGACGTGCTGGATAAATACCGGATCTGGGCAAGGCAGCACACACCAGCACAATTATACATGTGACAAATACAGTGAGAGCCAGTAAATGAGAGGCTTACACAAAGTTTTAAGCAGCTAAAATTGAAGGCGATGTTATATAAAAAGTAAAAACTCGGATGCTAATTGTACATTTCAGTCAGTAATAAATATATAAATCCTTTCATTTGCAGATTTTTGTAACAGTCATGAACCTCAGTGTGGCACTTGATTGGGAAAAAGTGTAAGAATTATATGTATGGTAAAAAGAATATATTTAGCCTGTATGAGTATACATTTGGTGTGTTATTAAAATCTAAAAAGTATAACCAATCATACTAACAAAATAACTTAACAAATAGTGGTATTAAATATAAAAAAGTATAAAGGTTTTAATTATTTGCCATTTTTTACATAATAGCCCCCCCAAAAAATACCTAAAACACACAAAAATGAGCAGATAAATGTAATTGTATGTTATTTTTGTAATATATAATTAAATAAAATCTAAATAAAATCCAAAATAAAGGTCACCATGTTACGAGTCGACATGTAGTGCGAAGAAGGAAGACAGTGTGAGGATCCAAATGCAGCATTTAACATATATTTATTAAACAAACAAGAACAAAACAAAACTAGTACAAACTAAACTGTAAAACCCAACCGTCAACTTTATCAAATGAAATAGTTAACTCAAAATTGACTGAAAGTTAATTCTACTCATTTGAAAAGAGTTTTGAACACAGTGTTGAAGGTAGTGAGTTAATTAAATACCCCATTACTTAACATTACATCAACTTAAATGGGGTAAGTTCACAGTATTCATATAGATTTGTTTTTTAAATCAAATGGTTTGTAGCAATCCAAACAGTTTGGGTTGCCTTAACTTTTTGGGGTTGTGTAGGGAACACACGGCCATCATTGGAGTAAGGAAAATACAACAGACAACGAGAGGGCAAACAAACTGATATATATATATATATATATATATATATATATATATATATATATATATATATATATATATATATATATATATATATTCGTGTGTGTGTGTGTGTGATCACAGACTAACAGGAACCAGTGTGTGTGGCAGTGGTGCACGACAGTATATGTATGTGAACTATGGAACCATGTAGATTGCTGATAATCATAACACACCAAATGAAAGTTGCAATTCAAGGGTCTACATTAGTACAACCTTATGTGGTGTTAGTGGGCAGGGCATTCTCATAGTACAGACCATCTGATAGGACAAACCTTTGTAGTGCAGGATGAGTCATCAATTAACTTTTAGTTAATTTTCGTTTTTGAAAAATAATAAATTTTTTCTCTTTGTTTGAATTTTGGACAAACATTTTTCATTTATACTCCAAGGCCTGGGGCGACGCAGCGGGTAGAGTGGTCGCCTCACAGCAAGAAGGTTGCTGGTTCAAGCCTCAGCTGGGTCAGTTGGCATTTCTGTCTGGAGTTTGCATGTTCTCCCATGTTCGCCCCACAAGTCCAAAGACATGCGCAATAGGTGAATTTGGTGAGCTAAATTGTCTGTAGTGTATGTGTGAATGAGTGTGTATGGGTGTTTCCCAGTGATGGGTTGCAGCTGGAAGGGCATCCGCTGCGTTAAACATATACTGGATAAGTTGGCGGTTCATTCCGTTGTGGCAACCTCTGATTAATAAGGGGACTAAGGCAACAAGAAAATCAATGAATGACTCCAAGGCCTATAACATTTTCCTCCTACCAGACACAAAGCAAGCTACTTTTGGTGTTTCAGAACACTCCCTCACCTTTCCAAATTATCTCCAACAAGCCCTCACTATAGGCATGACTGTGGCCAAGCGGCTAATACTAAAAAAATTGAAATCTCCTGTACCGTTCTTCTTGAATCTGGTTAATGGGTATGGCCTCCATCATATCCGATTTATAAGGTCCAGTTCTAACAGAAAACTCTTTGCTACCCGTTCTCAGATACTTAGACCTGAAACATACTCAATACAAATTCAGCATCCCTCATGAAAACTAACTGGCACGCTACCTTTTAGGACTTTTTGATGACTACATACTCTGTAACATTTCTATTTTTGCATCTCCAACAGCTGAACCCACATGTATGGCAGTTCATATTAAATTTACCTGCTAAGTGTGTATATTCTGAGACCATGCTGTTTGTTTGTTCTGTTGTACTTAAAAAAAAAAAAAGGAAGGAAAACAATGAATTTTATTAATTTATTCATCCATTCATTAATTTTTTTCAGCTTAGTCCTTTATTACTCTGGGGATGCCACAGCGGAATGAACAGGCAACTTATCCAGCATATGTTTTACGCAGCAAATGCCCTTCCGGCCACAACCCATCACTGGGGAACAACCAAACACTCTCATTCATACACAGACACTACAGACAGTTTTAGCTTAACCAATTCAGCTGTGCCGCATGTCTTTGGATTTGTGGGGGAAATCAGAGCACCCGGAGGAAACCCACATGAACATGAGGAGAACATGCAAACTCTACACAGAAACGCCAACTGACCCAGCTGAGGCTCGAACCAGCGACCTTCTTGCTGTGAGGTTACAGTACTACCTACTGCACCACGTGTCGCCTCTAATTAATTTAATATATCCTAAAATCAAAATTAGGCCAGCATATTTTAATTAAAAATATCATTAATATCATCATTTATCTCTTAAAAGAGATAAAACTCTAAGAGTGGTTTTGAGAGTGTCCCAGGTCTGTTCTGCTCTGGCCGTGTGTTGATGATTAATGCAGACAGGGTGGAGAGGTCAGAGAGCGAAGCGAGTGGGAGAGAAACTGTTGTGCTTCAACTCGAATGTCCTATCAGATCTCTTCATCCCATCTCCCCTTTGAGATTTCAGCTGTGAAATGCAGCTTATGGTCAAATGACTTACCAGGCAACGGGACAGATTTCTGGTAAAAGTTAAAAGCTTTGGACGCTTCAGTGATGCAACTCACCTGTTGATGCTCTGCTTTAGTGTAACGTCTTCAAATAACATTGCTCAAGAAAAGCATATTTCATCTATTCTCTGTCAATTTCAGCTCTCCTCCTGTCATTGCTCATCAGCCTCTCTGTGCAGCCGGGAAACATTGACTCCCTTCTGAACTCTGTAATGTACTTTTGATAAAAAGAGGCTGAATGAAGTCAGCGAATCTGCAGTCAGGGTGGATTTCTGAGGAAGCCTCTGTTAATGGACTGTATGTTTGTTCTTTGGGTGTGCCCTGGACGAATCCAGAATGCCTGCTGGATGTAATTATTTTAAACTCACTTAATTAAGACCATATTATATTTAGATGTATTCTTGTATTCAACATAATTTTTGTAGTATTTCTACAATACACAAAACAATTTTTTTCTGGTATTACTATGACCATATTCTTGCCTATAATTATTTAATAACTCATATCAATTGTCTCCTTTATAAAGCGTACTTAATATTGTAGGTTTAGTATTTCAATTTGGACTAACTGGATGAAAAAGAAAACTGCAATTTACAAAATTAAGTGCAGTTTATTAAACTAATTTTGAGAGGATCTTGTGCTTATGATTGATCATGGCTGGTCTCGCATAAGCTTCACATATTGCGCCTATCAGATGAATACTAACTCACTATAAATAACCAGAGTTTTCACTTTAGTCATCTGCGTCTTGAAGAATCCCCCTTTCCACCCCTACTCCTCCCCCTTTTCCTGATAGAGCGGCCTGGCGGCCCAGCGGTTAGCACTGTTGCCTTACAGCAAGAACGCCACTGGTTTGAGCCCTTACCAAGCCAGTTGGCATTTCTGTGTGGAGTTTGCATGTTCTTCCAGTGTTCACGTAGGTTTTCCCCGGGTTCCCCGGTTTCCTCCCACCATCCAAAGACATACACCATAAGTAAATTGACAAATCCAAAGTGGCGTCATAAGACAAACTCTTGGCCAGCAATATATGTCTTAGTTATTCCTGACATGTTCACAAGCAGGGGAGTTCAAAAGACCTACCTGAGCTCAAACTCCCCTCTTACCCTTCAAACAGTTGAGAGCCCAGGGCTTGAGGATATGCCAAACATGCTTTATTATCAATCATCAGCTAAGTGTGAACTCTTGAAATATAGATTATTCTTTATTTACATTTACAAAATATTTAGCACAGTTACAGTGCACAAAAACTAGAGCAAGAGTGGATTTCTGTTATTTGTTGTTTGATTAAGAGCTGTGGTCACAATAAGAGCAGATGCACAGGCTTAATCTACTGATACACATACAGTTGAAGTCAGAACTATTGGCCTCCCTATGATTTTTTTTCTTTTTAAAATATTTCCCAAATTATGTTTAACAGAGCAAGGAAATTTTCACAGTACGTATGATAATATTGTTCGTCTGGAGAAAGTCTTATTTGTTTTATTTCGGCTAGAATGAAAACAGTTTTAAATTTTTTTAAAAAACATTTTAGGGACAAAATTATTAGCTCCCTCAAGCTATATATTTTTTGTCATTTGTAAATTTTTGTCATTTAACGTCAGTTTTTTTCTAGCAAATTTTTTTAATTTAACATCCGTTATTTTATGGTAAATGTCTGTCATTTAACCGGTTATTTTATGGTAAATTTTTGTAATTAAATGGCCTTTATTTTATGTTTTTTTTCAGCACTCCAACTGTCAGAAAAAAGACTTAAAATAACAGATGTTTTCACAGTGTACATATGGATCATAGTTCAACCCCAAGCACATCTAAGGGTAACTGGAATCATGATTGGGTTTTGATTTATGGTTTAGCGTAGATGATATGTTCTACAAACAACATCCTCTTTTGAATGATACACCTGACAAGTACTGCAAAATGTACCTGGAGAAAATTATTTTCACTTTACAGCCTCAACAATTACAATATTGTCACGTTAACAAATAAAAAGTAGTTTACAACAGTAAAATATAGATATTTCTTGTTAATCTCCCTTATATTATGTGTTGTGCTATTGTTCCTACAGTGCTCAGGTTTTTCAGCTAAGGTAGCATTTAAACCACTGCTTTTTGTTTTAAAAGAGCGCTTTTGAATAAAAACATTCCTCTTCCAGACTGCAGTTTATATTGATTTCAGAAAAACAGTTTCTGTTCATAATATACGGCCAAAAAAGCATGATATGTGACCATTCCCACTTTGCGCATGTGCATACTTTGCCAGCATCCACACTTGCAGTGTATGTAATGCTGGTTATGTAATGGTCATATGAGAAGGGCTTGTCTAATTAGGGAAGGATATGCAATAGTCCAGAAGACCAGTCGGAGAATGATTCCTCGTTTTTAAAGGTTGGTGTTCTAGTCTGTCTCCACTAAATGGAACACTAACTTTTCCAAACTTAAACTGGGACTTTAGCAGGTTGAAGATGGTTGAGAAGTGTGGATAGCAGGTGTTAAAAATTTGATCTATCTTGACCCAAATTTAAAATACATTTGTATTATTTTCAAATAAATCACGTGTGTAGAGTGCTGAAGTTTGCTGAATTGTGGTTTTTAAAGAAAAAAAATCTTGTCAATGCTATTATTCTAAAAGGTAATGATTCATCCTCATCAAGTAGTTGCTTTGTACTGTTTTTATTTTTTTATTTTTACATTCTTCTGGTGATTTAAAGACACAAACGTTTCAGCACAGTGCCTTCCTCAGTGTGGAAGGTATTGTGCACTGTGGAAGGCATTGTGCAGAGCTGTTTGTGTCTTTAAATTCTACCAATCATGTCACTTCAAGAAAAAGCCCGCCCATAACACGCTTAAAGTGCAATGATTCATGGGTTTATGAATTCCATTACAGTCATGACAAACCAACATATCTGGCCAAATTCAGCCAAAGTTATGGGTTATTACATTGGCTGAAACTTAGCCGAAATATGGTCGATGTTTGGCCCTTGTCTGGAAGCCAGACTTGGTCCAGTCATGTACCGTAATTCACTGTGGCATGTGGGCCATGCAAAAGCTGATTGTGTGGGCCAGATATATTTTGCTATGTGGGTGGGCATAACAGCTTTTTTAAAAACCTATTTAAGTCCTCATAAACTTTTACCTTGTTAGTTGACAGTGCTCACAAAATTAATTTGTGCAAATATTTGGATTGGTCAGAAGTGCTAAATTAAAACCACCCTCTTTTTAACACAGTGTTGTTTCAACTAAAAAAATGTCATGACACTTAAGTTGGTAGAAACTTTTGGTTCACGCAGACTCACAAAAAAATTTTTTTAATTAAAATTGCAATAACTTTTATGATGATGCAGATTATCGTTGATTAATACACACATCACATGCTTCTCAAACCACTGGGTGACTGATATGCTACACCCCTAACACTCGACTCACAAATGCAATCATTTTGACATGCCTTGAATGCAGCTTTGAGAGAAAACACAAATGTGCGTTTAACATTCACATTCAGAGTCAACGTATTTAGATGGGCTTCAAAAAGAAAGAAGTACTTGTTCTCACAAATCACAGTACTGCTCTTTATGCTGATCAAGAGACAGTACAAGCTGTGTTTTGTTCTCAACAGAACATCTTAAGCTTTATTCACAAGCTCACAATCATCCAAAATGTGTGTCAGCCTGGATGAAAATGATTCACTTTTTTAGACAATTTCTGTGTCAGCAAAGAAAATCCAAAAACACAACAAGAACTCTGGAATTATGCTATTTTTATGAGCAGAATGAGTGCAAACTCCTAAAATAACTCCTAATCAGTGAGTTTTATCAGCTTATGTTGTGAATGTTATTAATTATTTTTCCATCCAAAGATGTTAAACAGGATTAAATTGGATTGGATTGAATTAGATTGGAATGTCTTTATTGTCCCTTAAGGGCATTTAGATTTACAGCAATAGCTGAAAGTTAACAGCAACAGGTCACACTCGACAATATAGAAGTAACAGTAAACAATAAAATTAATCATAATCAAGCGAAAAAAAAAAAAAAAAGTTTTTGAGATATTAAGTTGTACAAAGGAGTCTTTGCACCAAGCAACAGAGTTGTCCAACACTGAGCCGTGACCCTCCTCATGATCATGCAGAAAACTGACAATAGCCCTTTTCACACATACAGACCTTTCTGGAAAATTACCGGCAATTTTCTGGAAAGGTCTGTATGTGTGAACAGGCCCTTTTTGAAAAAAACTGTAAATTTCTTCTGGCAGTTTTCCGGAAAGAGAAGTTGTAACATTACCGTTAGTTTTCCAGAGTGCTGCTCTGTGCGAACACAGAAGGAAAATTGCCAGAAAGATCACATTCACGTCTAGAATGTGCTGACATGAGAAGTCTACTCTAGCCAATCAGAACATTCAGACTCATTCACATCCGCAAGGTTTATAAAAAAAAGCCTTTGAATATTTTTCCAGACACATTTAGCTGCTAGATGTTAGTCAGATAATGTTTTGTTCCTTCTTAATGCCAACGGTGTCAAAAATTATCAATAAAATGCGTATGATAAACCGATGTTTGCTTACCTTCAAGCTCAGCTTCCTTCAGTTGCTTGACACATGTGCACTTGAAGGAGCCGGTGAGCGCTAGCACACACACATTATGAACATTCTGACATGTGACAGTGTTCCTCCATATATTTTCAGATAAGTTGTTCACAATGCTTATCCATCCACATAATCTGTAATGTAGTCAAGTGTGTAAACATTTAGCTGCAGTTTGTGTTTCTGCCTTTGGATGTCTCAGAAAGCAGCTGCATCAATTCTAAAGCTTTAAATAAACGTGAAACCATCAAGAAAAGGCAGAGCTCTTGCAGACCCGGTGTAGTGCAATCTGAGCTGCATCCAATGCTTTTTAATCCAGTGTGTAATTTTATTAAACAGATTTGATCATAATAATCTTGGAAAAGTCTGTAAAATAACAATGTTCTTCTGTAAACTTTGAATAAAAATATCTGTAGATTTGTTATTTTTTGCACTTTATTTCAACAAAGGAATTTGACCGTAATTTTTAGGTTTTTGTTTGCCAGTCATCTGACCTTTTTTTTTTTACGATTTTTTTTACAGAGCAAGTAATTACAGTTTATTACTTTCATTTTATGTAATTTTAAATGTACTTCAAAAAAACTGGAAAAAACACTGTGTAAATAATACGGCAATTTTATTGTATAAAATAGATAAATTGCTGTAATTTGTCATTAATTAAATAGTGCAAAAAATAACAGACAATCTGTTTATTTACAGATATTGTTTGTAATTTTTGCGGAATTTTGAATATAATTTAAAATAACAGAAAAAATACTGTATAAATAATACTGTAATTCCCTGTATAAAAAACAAAAATGTCAGTAATTTGTCTAATGATAAAGGACCTAAAATGCAAGTCAAAGTGTTAATTTAGAGAGAGTGTCATTTTACTAAGTTTTGAATATAATTTGAAATAGCAAAAATTACTGTAAAAAATGTAAAGATATTTTCTGTAAAATTATTATTTATTTATATTTTTTAACAGTGTAGTGTATATTTCTATGGGTATAAGCAAAGCATTCAATCCAGTTGGTATAATCATCTCAATCCAGTGGGTATAACAACATTTTGTAGATGGAACATATATTTGTGCACAAAAAAATACAAATAAACACCACAGGACCCCCCACAGACTAGATTTAGAGGCCATGAGGGATCAGCGGACTTAACAAAGGGCTTTCACTGCTCTACGTAAAGGTGTATTTGCAAACAGCTGTGTGCAATCAATTGTGGCTTTGGAGGCGAGGCTAATGTTTCTCTGAGCCTGTGCTTTGATTCATTGGGCAGATAGTCAGGGTTTAACTTTGTGTGGAAGGTCCAGAACTCCAGCAAGTCTCAGGATACACACATAAACATGCGCGCAATACACAAACACACACCATTCACCCTATTCTGTGTAGTGCTCTCAGCATGCCACTGCTTTCACTGTTTAGTATTCACACGCCGACCATCAATCACATCAATTCTCAAAGAGCAGTTTATACAGCTCAAACTGGGACAGACACTTCGGCTAAGTTACGCATTGTGATAGTAAATTAAAGCAAGGCAGCAGATGACATCATTAAACAGATACTAGCTGGAAATAAAAGATTTCTAGGTAAATATTGACTATAGGTTTTTACAATGCATCAAAGAGCTTGACGTCTATGTTCATTGTCTAATTTGAATTGGATTAAGGAAAATAAGAGCACCTTCCTTATTTAGCCTAAACAACTAATCCCCCACCTGCTGCGGAAAAAGTTTTTCCACAAATTGATCCCTGCACTAAAAGCCAAATGCTTTTCAACTAGCTGTGATGCTGTAGTAATTTAATAGTCAGATTTGCTCCGGAGCCAAATCGTTAAAACAGTTTGGAGTTGGAGCGCAGTGTTAGCGGTAAAATTTATGATGCAAATCTGAGTTTTTCTTTCCATCATAGTTAGAGATCATTTTAATATTTTTACAAGTTAAAGCCTTAAAATATATGGTGGATCTCATGATGATTTTGGGAGCATATGCTCAAATCGTTAAATAGTATTGTAGTCGGTGTCTGGGTTTGCAATAATTACTGGCAGCGTAACATTCTCTTGCTTCTACATTAAGGTTCCTAAAGTTGTGAAGTGAGCAGTTCTTAAAATAACCAGTTGTACTGTGCAGTGAATTTTCCATCATAAAGAATCTTATTTTGGGACAGAAGGTTATGGATGAGCAATCATGGAAACATTAATGCCAATGTAAAACCTTTATTTTTTAGAGTGAGCTGACCAAAATAACATGTAAGTGGATATGTAATAATGATTTCCATTCCGCAAAGAAACAATAAAGTGCTAGAACTGAGACATCAAAACTGGAATACTAATTCACTGCCTGCTCCCTCAATATTTTTTCACATATTTTAAAACATAGATTAGTAATTGTCCATTTTTAATAATATTTGGAACCATTAATTTTATTTTTGCAGATAGACTGAACTGATGGACTTTCACTTTTCATAAATAATGAAATAAAATAAATTAATTAACATACAATAGTCTTGTATGTTAATTTATTTATTTTATTTCATTATTTATTTTGTAATTATCTTAAAATGTCTGTTTTGGTTTCATTGTCCATGTACACCGTTTTTCAGATAGACTGAACTAATAGATTTTTACAAGTCTATTGTATGTTAATTTTTTTAAATTATTTTATTTCATTATTTATTTTATAATTATCTTATAATCATTTTATAATGTCTCTATTGATTTCATTGACGATGTACACCTTGCTTCAGTTTAAAATTTTTGTTCCAGCCAGTTCTATATTATGATTGTAAATGTTATTTGTGTATGCCTTTTTTTAATTTGTTTTTTTATGAACCTTCCACAAACATTTTAATCAGTGTTAGATGGGTGGGGTGGGAGATGGGATTTTGAGTTTCTTTTCACTAATTCACTGTGATAGAGTACTTCCAAGAAAACTTTGATATATGGTCCATCTCTTTCTAGTAAGAATTTAGGCAGTACTGTATGTATAAAGGTTTCAATAAAAATTTAAATAAAGAGTTAAAATAAAATTGATTTTTTAAATAAACATAACTGCTTGAGGGATGTCATGGTGGCACAGTGGGTAGCATGATCGCCTCACAGCAAGAAGTTCGCTGGTTCGAGCCTCGAGTGGGTCATTTCTGTGTGGAGTTTGCATGTTCTCCTTCTGTTTGCGTGGGTTTCCTCTGGGTGCTCTGGTTTCCCCCACAGGCCGAAGACATGCATATGTGAATTAAATAAGTTAAATTGGCCGTAGTGTATGTGTGTGAATGAAAGTGTTTCCCAGTGTTGGGTTGAGGCTGGGAAGGCATCCGCTGTGTAAAACATATGCTGGATAAGTTGGTGGTTCACTGCGCTTAGGTGACCCCTGATTAATAAAAGGAGTAAGCTGAAAAGAAAATAATTGAATGAATAGTTGCTTAAAAACTTTGCATTTTTGTAATTCACATTGATGAGAAAAATGTCCATATAAAGGATACAGTATGAAACCTTGAAATATTTCAAATTTGGTATATTTTATTTATTTATATTTTATATTTATTTTTATTTTTTATTTATAAATTAATTCATTTTTGTTTATTTTGTTTGTTTAATTTAATGCACTAATCATACAATACTTTGTTGTCATTAAAATAACATTTCATGTTGCCAGTTCCCACCAAGTGCATCTACACATAGCACACGACGACACGAGTTAGTGATTCCCAGCATCCCAGAGTTTCTTTGCCAATCCTGTTTCCCACTCTTTGCTCTCTCTGCTCAATGCTTTTCTGTTTTAACTCCCCACTGTCCTCTCCATTAAAGGTGAACCCCTATCCCACAAAAATAATAATAATTTACCAGCCGGATTCTTCCCTCAGGCAATCCATCTCATGAACACCTTATGATAGTAATTGTGAAATAAAAACATCACTACATTTTATACACATACACTTATTTATTTGTATATTTGCATTCACTTCTTACTTCTCATTTTAAAATATATACTGTATATTATCTGTTTTTTGTCCTGTCTCTAATACAGTTGCTCTGTAGAAGCTCTGTCACAAAAACAAATTCCTCATATGTGAACATCCATTCATTCATTTTCTTTTCGGCTTAGTCCCTTTATTAATCAGGGGTCGCTCAGTGGAATGAACCACCAACTTGTCCAGGATGTGTTTTATGCAGCGGATGCCCTTCCAGCTACAACCCATCTCTGGGACACTTCCATACACAATCATTCACACTCATACACTACGGACAATTTAGCCTTCCCAATTTAACTGTACCGCATGTCTTTGGACTGTGGGGGAAACCAGAACACCCGGAGGAAACCCACGCAAACGCAGTGGGAACATGCAAACTCCACACAGAAATGCCAACTGACCCAGCCGAGGCTTGACCCAGCGACCTTCTTGCTGTGAGAAGACAGCACTACCTACTGCGCCACTGCGTGTCCCACCGTATGTGAACATATCTGGCAATACAGCTCTTTTTGATTCTGATTCTGATCAATGTTTCAATTCACCAGATTTTTTGAGCTAAAAATATGCAAACAACAACCCTACAACCATCAAATCATGAAATAACAAAGAAATTCCCCACTCAGAGCTCTGACAACACCACTGACTCTAAACAGGAAGTAGTTGGGTTTGTCACTTTTTGGGCTCACCAACACATTTCCATTGTGGTCTGCATTAATTGCAGCACATTTTTCATATGTTGTGAACATTAATGGCAATGTAAAGATGTTTTCTCAATTTGTCAGTGTTTTCATGCATGCATTTTGTTTACTTTGCACACAGCATGCTATATCATAATTGTAAGAAATAATTCCAATTGAATTGCAATTGACTGTGTAAAGCCACATAAAATAAAACAAAAATACATTGTATATGCAGAGTTCAGCAGCTAATCAGCCGGAATCAGTTCAGGTGAAGTGACCAGCGAGACCTATCTGTCACTCAAGTGGCTACGCCCTTAGTTATACAGACTTAATATAACTTAATATAAACAAAACGGATGAGTTGTAAAACAATTAACCCCCTCACAGTTCTCATGAAGGATAATATTAGCCATATGAACCAAATCCAGGCTGTACCAGGCTGTAAACACCTTTTTTTTCTGCTGTAAAGTTGCCCATTTTAACAGTAGGCTCAATAGAAATTTGCTCTATATGGAGCCAGGACTAGTGAATTTTGATGAATTGCAGTTTTAGTCACTTCCATATTTGCTTCACGAGGGAGAGCGGGAAGTTGCTGCTTGCTTTAGCCACACCATTATGTAATAAAGTGACACAATTAATAACCAGTCAATTTAGTAGATTAGCTACAATAATGCACTGCACTTTTCTTACTTAGATTTTTTGTCTTGTTTCGAGACTAAATATCTAAAAAAAATTTAAATCAAGAAGCCTTTTCTAGACAAGCAAAACAGATAATCTTGTTTTAAAAAATTATATTTCAAAAAAGTGAGTTTTTCCTTAAAACAAGCTAAATAATCTGCCAAATGAGGTGAACAAAATAATCTTATGTCAAAAGGAAAAACAAGATTATATTACTCACTTAATTTCATACAATGACATCTTATATAAACAAATGATCGAGTGAATTTTGACCCCTCAGTTCATGACCCCTTTGATTATATTTTTGTAAAGTGACGGGTGGTATCACGTCATATTTTTCACCTTTTTTCTTCAATGATTGCAAGCAGCTCCAGATCTTACAAATGAAAGTCCTGGAGCCAATTACTGTATAAAGTGCATGTGTTGTTTGAAAGCGCTGGCCTGCAGCCAGAACTGATGCTGGTCTGTCCTGACCCTCCACATGAACACTCAAAACACAAGCTAACTGGGGCTGACAAAAGAGCGCTTACATAAGACATGGATCAGGGTGTATTTCAGCTCTTTACAGTGACACGGATGGATGGCAGCTGTCCTCTATACTCTAATCACACTGTTTAGATACAATGCTCTATAGAAACACATGAGTTTTCATTCAGTCAGCACATGTTCTCATAAAAAGGGTCTCTTTTTTTTCTTCTTGCTCTTTCCCCTTGTCTCTTTTTCCAGTAACTAAGCACCTTGACTAATTTCAGTGAAAATTTGGGTGACAGTTTGGGGTTATGCAACTTAATAAGTGTAAGGGGATTGCAAGTTTACCCTGAGCCATTTTATTGTGTATTTTCCTCCCTTCTGCTCTGCCTCCAACAGCGTGTGAAACTGCTGTCGAGAAAAACACGTAGGAGGAAGAGCCGTCACAAGGGCTGAAGCTCAAAAGTTAACTGGTCAAAAAGACCAGTTACATAAATGGCTGTTAGCAGTGAGTTTGTAATGAAGGTTTCAAAAGCCTAAATCAAAATTCTTGTAAATTAGAATAATTATTTTTCATTTGTCTGAATTTATTGTTAGCACAGAGTAAATGCTTGGGTGAAAACTGCTAAATTATAATATAATATAATATAATATAATATAATATAATATAATATAATATAATATAATATAATATAATATAATATAATATAATATAATATATTTATAAAATATGATTAAATAATATGAGGTAAAAAAAAGAGGTGAAAAGAAAATGTTTTCAAAAAGATTATGTTTGCTGTTAGAATGAGTTGAACCACACATTTCTTGATTTTTTTTTTGGGGGGGGGTGGGAACTTAATTGTTTTATCTTCACTCCACTTAAATTTGCAAAAAAAAAGAAATAGAAAAAACTAATAAGTTAATTTAATTCCTTCACGTTGTTCGAACACAAATCGATTGTACCCAGCATTTTTTACAGGAACCCAGCATTTTTTGCAGAGTATAAAAAATTGGACACTGTTAACAAGACAGTGTATTCTTTTATTATAAAAACAAATATTTCCCCAGAGGTTTGACAACTGGTTGCAAGATGCAATAAAGTTCATCTGTTTGGAAAAAATCAGGTTAACAATAAACGGTAATACTAGGGGTTTTACTAAAACATGGGACCCATTTTGAATTTTCTTTTCTGAGAATGTCAGTATCTCTACAAAGTCTCAATTTAAATTTTAGGACCTTTCAATTGCACAGAAAATGTAATTAAGTACACTGTATAACTACCTGAGGATTATTTTTTGTAATATTGGGTTATCAAAGTAAGTGTATTCTGTACAGTTTTTTTTCATTTATTGAATGATTTCTTTTTATTTATTAATTTTTTTATTATTATTTCTTCTTTTCTCTCTTAGATGTAATTTCATCTTGTTTAGAGGGTCAGGGTGGGAATAAAATTTGTTTAAATTTCTCTTTAAAATTACTTTGTTATATCTTTAAAAGTTTAATAAACAGTTAAATATATATAATGTGTTTTACATTTATAAATATTGCCAATAATTTTAAAATCTGGAAATGTAATTTCAATATATTACTTTATATGAAGAGCATACAAACACTTCTCTCACTTCTTTTTCCACAATAAAGGATGTCTTAAAAAATTGTTTACAATGCAGACTAACCAAAATTGTAATCATGGCCCATCACATCTTCAAAACCTCTGCTGATGTGGTTGAATGGCTCTTTAACTTTTGTCTTCCTTCATTGTTTTTCATCCACAATACTGACAGCTTTGCATCCTGCGGTCATAAAACCCTGAATGATAACCTTACGCCGAGATAACCCGCATTTATTTTTATTCTTTTTATATCGCTGAATTAAATCCAGCAACCTCGCATTATCCATGGAAGCAAAAGCTATGCGTAGGAGTCAGAAATTATCTGTCAGAGAGCTTTTTTGGGGTTGTTATTCTTCTTTCGAAATGAAGCAAGTGAAAATAGTTTCTCCTGGCTACACGGGACGTGGCGATGGCTTTCTCAGACACCGTGCTCCTCTGGAATCCCTCAGCTTGTCAGCGGCCGTCAAAAGGCCTGCATTCACTGCGCGATTAGTGCTTTGTAGGAGCCTGAACACTGGCATGCAGATCCTTCAACCCTGACCCATAATCACACAAAGCACCAGGCTGAGTGGAAGGGCCACCAGAGAATCACATTTTGGTAGATGGAAGATTGAATTAATAAAATACACTGCAGCAAAAATACACTTTTCATACACCTGTCCTAATTCCATAATAGTTTTTGTTCTTGCTACCAGTGTTGGGGAAAGTTACTTTTGAAAGTAATGCATGTCAATATTGAGTTACTCCCCCAAAAAGTTACTAGTTGTGCTTTTCACCTGGTGATACTCATTCCGAGGCCTCTAGAGATTATGTAGCTCTGTTGATGCGATCCAAGACCTGTGAAGAAATTATGCCAAGGTATCCATAATCCTGGACCAGGCCGTATCCTGAGCAGATGCTGTGGTGGTCATGGAGGAGTGGAGTGCATGAGACTGATTCCTGAAAGACAACAGTGACAGACGAGTCCCGCATTGATCCTGTGGGCCAGCCTGAACACCCGCCTGTGACCGAGTTCCGAGCTCATACACCAGGCTAATACGCACTCACACACTGGATTAACTATAGCAGCAGGCAAATATCGTGCCATTTCCACATGCAAGTTTGTTATTTCTTATGCAATGTGAACAAAAGATCTGTTAGACGAATTATTACAAATCATTAAAATGATTATGTATGAATGCAGATGATAACAACTGTTCATTCAAATACTTAGTTAATATAAAGCTTCAAGAGTTCGCCCTTAGCTGATGATTGATTATGAAGCATGTTTGGTATGCTGTCCCGGGAGAGAGCCCTGAGCTCGTGAGATCCTCAAGCCCGGGGTTCCCGCCCATTGCAGGGTGAGAGGGGAGTCCGAGAGGTAGGTCTCGAGAACTCCACCTGCTTGATAATGTTGGAAGTAGATTATGAATGCTATGGAGTGTCTATGCTGTCAATTTAGTTTTGTCAATTTACTTATGTTACATGTTTTTAGTCTGTGGGAGGAAACCGGCGAGCCCGCTAAAAACCCACGCAAACATGGGGAGAACATGCAAACTCCACACAGAAATACTAACTTGGTTAGGTAGTGTCTGAGCCAGTGACATTCTTGCTGTGACCATTAGGCCTCCGTGCTGCCCTAACAAGGCAATGTGAGGAGTAGGGGTGGAAGGGGGAATTCTTGAAGACCAAGTTGGCTGAGGTAAGATAAATTGGTTATTAATAGTGGTTAAGGAGTCGTCTGATTGGTGAATCAGTGTTAGCTAACGTGGACCAGCTGCTATCAATCATAAGCGGGTGCTCCTCTCGAAACTAGTTTATAAATAAACTTCACTTAAATTTACATGGAAACCGTAAAACCATGATTGTTCTTTAGAATATATAATCGGACAACCAAAATCTACAATTGGTGCATCCCTAATTGTTATGCAGTGCTTTCGTTGTGCTTTGAAATACAACATTTGAATGTTTGCAAAAAAAAAAAAAAAACTAAATATACAATGCACTGACATTATGTAGTTAAAAAATAAAATATATTAACATTTTAATGGAGAAAAATCCAACGTGGGTGACTTAAGGAGTAAAGTACCACATATGGGCTCTTATGCTCATATTGCAAGCCATATCTCTCTGATCCTTCAATTGGGATGCTTTTTATGAACCGGCCCCCATGATAAACTAATTAAATAGCCCTGATCTACATTGTAAAAGCACTATATAATGAATTGAGAATTGAATTGAATTGAGTTTAGTTTTTTTTTAAGGTAAGTAATGCATAACATTACTTTTGCGTTACTTTTTGTTATCTGGCTTGAACTCTTTCAAAACTTGCAGGTTTTAAATAGAGAAGCTTGGCAATTAACAATGCACTGTAAAACATACACCTTCATTTACGTTTAAAAAAAACACACAGCTATGCATACCATAAATAGAGATTAATGAAAGTTTATTGCAATGTGTTTGTGATCCTTTGTACTTTTTGTCTTATTAGCAGTGATGGGGCTAACACAAGTTACATAATAATATTACTTTTCCAAGTAGTGAGTAAAGTAACATATACTTTTTAAAAATTAGGCCATAACATTTGAGTTACTTTTTTTTGAAAATGTAATGTGAGTTACTTTTTAGTCAAATTAATTCTTTTTTTTAAATTGCTGAATTAAAATTAAAGTATGAATGTCCATGAATGACGCAGTCAATGCGAGAATGTGTTCATTATTTTGTATGCATCAGTGAAAAGGAAAAGGGGATTATAGTCTCACTGGAAAGTGACTTCACTTATGACAAATAGTAAAAAGGTAGTAAACACATTGCTTTCAATAATCAGCACATACGCTATATAGCTTTGGGGTCAGGAAGTTCTCGGATAACATTATCCTAAAATACATTTATATATTTATGTATTTTGATGTGTTTTTATAAAGGTAATTGTATATGTAGGTTACACAGTGCTTTGTTAACTGCAGAGCTCCTCGTTTAAAAAGAAGAAAAGAAAAAAAACAAGTTCTGAAAGAGATCAAACCTCAGCCAGGTAATAAAACATAACGCAAAAGTAGCATAATGCATTATTTACCATAAAAAGTAACTAAGAAACACAAGTAGTTACTTTGTGGGGGAGTAACTCAATATTGTAATGCATTACTTTCAAAAGAAACTTTCTCTAACATTCATTATTAGTTATGTAAAATCCCTGTCCATTGCGAGAATACACTTTTCCTTTTCTTCAATGTGTTCAAAGTAATGAATGCATTCTCTTTGAGTGAGTGATTCAACGTGAGTTTATTAATTTTGATTCAACTATTTATTTTTAGATGCTTATTAATGGAAATATAAAGTAACTCACATCACATTTTTTAAAAGTAACTCAAAAGGTTTTTTATTTTTTTAAGTTTTTCACTTTCAAGTGGAAAGGACAGTGGAGGTTACAGACAGGAAAGTATTGGGAGCGGAGAAAGGGAAAGCACCTCAAGCTGGGAATCAAACTCTGGTCCCCATGAGCACCATGGTGGGCTATTTGTGCCGACTAACTCAAATATTTCTTTTTTTAAGTAATTCTGTACTTTTTTTGCTACTTAGGAAGGTACAGTTATGTAACTTGCACTACTTGTAATGTGTTACCCCCAACACTGCTTACTATGGATGTCAATGTTTTTTTTTTTTTTTGTTTTTGCTTTATTTACAAAATAGAATATCTTACTTCCTTCAAGAGAGGAAAAACATTCAAAGTTAGAAAGCACTTTTTTTTTAAAAATCTTTTTATTTTTATTTCTGGGTGATCTATACCTCTGTTTCTTTTGTTGCATTTCAGAAATGTGTGCAGATTTCAATTGCAAAACACATCTTCAAAAACATTTTATCAAAATGAGTGTTTTGGTGTTCATACACCAAAATTCAGAGTATTTTATTGATTTATTGATTATTGATTTACTTTATTGCTTGATTAAAAAAAATCTCAAAATCCTCTAAATACATATATTTGACTAATATGTAAAAAAAGAGAAAATTCTAATTTTAAAAACAGTGAAAAAAGTCATTCATTCACTCATTGTCCTTCTGCTTGTCGCCACAGCAGAATGAACCGCCAACTTATCCAGCATATGTTTTACAGCTTTAACCCAGTACTGGGAAATATCCATACACACATTCACACACATACACTATGGTCAACCAGAGCACACAGAGGAAACCCAAGCCAACATGGGGAGAGCATGCAAACTCCATACAGAAATGCCAACTGATCCAGTGACCTTCTTGCTGCGAAGCGACAGTGCCACCATTGAGCCACCGTGTTGCCTTAAAGTTACCAATCAACTGATAAAGTACACTGAAAAAGTGCATTAATTGGATTTACTACACATTTTAGGCAAACTGGTTGCAACCAATTTATAGTTTACAATTTATTTTATTTATAGTTAACAATTTTCAAATTGTCGTCCAATACTGTTAAAAACTTGTAATTTCCAAAAGTCAAACAATACAAAATTTTATTTGTTCCCTTAAATTCAGCCCATATAAATTGTTGCCAGTTACTTTTAAAAAACTAGTGTCTGCGCCAATAGCCTACTGGTTAAGTGCTCAGACATATACTGTAGCAGCCTGGTGCTCAAGTTGACCTGAGTTCGATTCGCAGCTTGAGCTCCTTTGCTGAACCTTTCCCCCTCTCTGCTCCCAATACTTTCCTGTCTGTAGAATCTACTGTCCTATCCCAATTAAAGGTAAAACCCCCCCTAAGAAAATAATTATATGGAAAAGTAGTAAATCCAATGAATCATTTTTTTCAGTGATGTGAATTATTAGTTAATTTGTAACACAATTATATCAACACCCTGCCTTAAGACAAGGCGTGATCTTGTCATCATAACCTTCACCTGCACCGTCAGCAGTCGCAGCACAATACAGGCCAGCACTTCATTGTGTTTGCCATGAATGTGTGCATGATAACTACACAGAGCTACTTTGTGAAGTGATAGCTGAGTATCGCTGGAATTTTCCCAAGGTTTTAAACACACATGACAAGCACAGAGATTGATTTACTGCACAGTACAGTCCCTGTGGCTGCTGATAACCTTCCTCATATGTGAAAGATGTACAGAGCTTGTATTGTACCCATGACATTCCCTGATAAACATATCTGGCAATCTTCCTGTCTGTCCTCTATGACTGAACCTTCATTTCCTGCTCGATCAGGAGGATCCAGGGGGCAAATCCTCCTGCATCTTGTATTGCTGTGTCAAAATATTCCTAAACACGGGCAGACTTGCTGACTTTATGCTGAATGCACAACTATATGGATGATGTTTCAGAGTAAAAAAATAAAACAAATACATTTTGAATCTGAAAAGTTCACATTGTCAGATAGAAAATCACGCTGGGAGACAAGAAGGTTGTGTAACAATTTACAATAGAGTGAAATAGTGCCCGTCCAGTATTTTAGCAGCAATGGTGGAGGTATTTTTCCCCATACATTTTTTCTTGTGCACTCAGAAATAGAGGTAAAAAATCTGTCACTGGAGCGGTACCTTTTTAAAAAGTACAGTTTTGTACTTTACAGTTGTACATAAGTACCTTTAGGATACACTTTTGCACCTTTAAGGTTTACTTTTGTAACATTAAGGTGTACTTTTGTCCCTTTAAGGCACTATGAGGTACAGATTTGTACTTTTTAGGTTATTACCTTTAAGGACCTGTTGGGAACAAAAAAGTACCTTTTGTAAAGGTACCGCCTCAATGACAGATTTTGCACCTTTATTTCTGAAAGAGTGTGTTGAGAGCCATTAACCAAAGCTACAAGGAAAATCACAACATTACAGACTTTGATTTAAAGAAATGTAATTTAATTGGACAAAATGGTTTTAGTAATGGAAAGAAGTGAACTACTTTACAACCCTAAGTACTTTGAATGACATAATTTAATTAAGAATGACAGAGAAATATTAAACTACTCATTTAAACATGTTGTTTGTATTATTAGAAACAAAATGTTTAAAGTTTTTTGAAATATACACTAATATTTATTTCAAAAGCACAGGGAGATAGGCAGGGTGCTAATTACAGGGGGGTTTGTGGGGATCTGACCCCACTAATTAACAATTGACCTGAAGATCATCAAAACAAGATGTTTGGGGGGTCTGTCCTTTAATATTTAAGAAATAGTTTGCTCCGATCTGCATTTTAATTAATATTCATTCATTCATTCATTCATTCATTTTCTTGTCGGCTTAGTCCCTTTAATAATCCGGGGTCGCCACAGCGGAATGAACCGCCAACTTATCCAGCTAGTTTTTACGCAGCGGATGCCCTTCCAGCTGCAACCCATCTCTGGGAAACACCTATACATTCTCACATGCACACACATACACTACGACCAGTTTAGTTTATTCAATTCACCTATAGCGCATGTCTTTGGACTGTGGGGAAAACTCAGGCAAACATGGGGAGAACATGCAAACTCCACACAGAAAAGCTAACTGAGCCGAGGTTCGAACCAGCAACCTTCTTGCTGTGAGGCGACAGCACTACCTACTGCGCCACTGCCTCGCCTTAATATAAATAATGAAAATAAATAATAAATAATGTAAACACATACATTAAACCACCCCTATAATGGTTCATAACATTGTGAATACATTTCTGCGCCAAAAATATTAATTTAGTGGTTTGAAACAAACAGCACCAACAGAAAGGGTAAGTGCTCATAAAAACATGTTTCTTGTAAAACAGCCATTTGTACTGTAGTGTCCATATAAGTAGATGCATAGTTTGCCTTTTATTATACGCTCGCAAATGGAAGGATGAATAAATTTAAATAATTTTTTTAAAATAAAAAAGTGCCTTTCATGGTCATACATCAATAGATGCAGGAATACAAAACTGTCAATGTTTATTTAATATCACAAATGTCACCGAGAACCACTAAATATCCCTTAAAACACTGAAAACAAAAGTTTGATTAATAAATTAGATGTAATTGAATTAAATATATAGCTTTGGTTCACTGAGGTATATTACCGAATATACCCGATCAACAATGTATAATTCGCACCCTGGAGATAAGCACTTTCTGACAGTGGGCCGGAGCTAAATACACATTTATACAATTTATTACATTTTACAAAATAGAAAAATTGCATTTTTATATTCATTCCATTGCTTTAAAATAGAAAAAATAGGTGAAAACGTCTCAAACCAAGATAGTTTGTTCTGCTATACTCCGTAAGCTTGCATTAGTAACTTTAAGTCTTATTACATTATAATATTGTAATATATTATTTAGTCTTTTTATGGTGGCCGAGAGAGCTTAACGTGCTGCAATTTAAGAAAACAAATGCTATTAAAAAAAAACACCAGCAAATTAAAAAAAGATCTTCATCGATTTGACAGCATACATGTTGTACATCTTAACACAACACAAAGAAATTAAGAAAACGTGCTGCCAATTCAAGTTAAGAAATATCCAGCAATTTCTCACAGCAAATAACTCAGAACACAAGGGAAATGTTTCAAAGAGACCCAAAACCATGTCAGACCTGGCTGGGATTTGTTTATTGTGCTGTGACTATTGCTCAGTTGAAAGGTGAGCTTTTTGTTTATTGTAATATCCTATAATTGTTTATCCTTGTATTTTGTATATTATTAGCCCCAAAAACCATAACCTAAATAGCCAGGTCGGTCAAGTTTTTGGATCCCCTTAAAACTTTTCCGTTGCGTTCTGTACTATTAGCATGTGTTATGACAAATTGCACCGTGTTTTCCTAATTTGTTTGCGTTATGAAATTTTTTAGCATGCTTTTTGTTTGCTTTTTGATTTGCAACATGTTTGTTCCGATGAAACAAATGAAGATTTTTCCTTAATTTGCTGGTGTTTTTTGTCATTAAGATAAGATATTTTAGGATTAGACTTAGCTATGTTTTAACATTACCCAGGGTTGACTACTTCAAGTGTAAAAAAGCCTTATTTTAAGCTATAAAATCACATTGCAAGACAATTGCATTGATTAAATTGGCTGGAGAATATGCCACTGTGTGATTTATAATGAATCGCAATTGGAAAACATAAAAATTCACAAGACATTATATAAGAAGAATGTATAGCTTTCTGTAAATCATTTTTAATTGACATCAACACAGTAAATGTTCTATTACAATGTAAGAATTTTGAGTCAGTGGACAATGAGTTTCAGCTCTCTGCATTGGAAGCTGTATGAAACTCCAGAGAAAACTAAAGGTTAATCATAGTCTGTCATCTTTGATTCATTCTGGCCCAAATGTTAAAAGCTACTTGCAGCACAAGAACTTTCGGTTGAGAGATTTTCAAATTGACGTTTTGCTTTGTTCAACTGCCACAAAGATCATGCAATATAAAGCAACTGGATAAAAGAAGCCCAAAACATGTCATTGTTAGCATTTTAATCATCTAGAGCTCAGAGACAGCATGTCAGATGTTCAAGGACACATCATAGTGGAGCTAATGAACCCAGACGCCACTTTAATTGTTTTGAGGAATTGTGGAAACGTGATTATGAAAGCCAGATATAACAAGGCCTTGGCAATAATGCAAGCAATCTGACAAAGCTTGCATCAGTCATTTCAACGCCTGCAGCTAAAGACTGGTCTATTTGAATTAAGGCTTTAAAAACATTTACAGAAGGCTCTTCTTGCTTTCCTGATAATCAGTGGACTACAGTTTAAGCATTAGTGAAATCATATATTTAATCAGCTGGAATAAAAGCAGTTTTTAATTTTTTAAACAGCATTTTAAGGACAATATTATTAACCATTTTAAGCTATATTTTTCCCGATAGCATCCTAATACAATAACTTGCCTAATTACCCTAATCTGCCTAGTTAATCTAATTAACCTAGTTAATCCTTTAAATTTCACTTTAAGCTGTATAGAAGTGTCTTGAAAAATATCTAGTCAAAGATTATTTCATATTATTTCTGTCATCATGACAAAGTTAAAATAAATCAGTTACTAGAAATAAATTTTTAAAACTATTATGTTTACAAATGTGCTGAAAAAATCTGCTCTCAGTTAAACAGAAAACGGGGGCTAATATTATGACTTCAACTGTATATATGTATATATATAGACCAATTCCAGTGCAATAGATGTGGCATTTGCAGTAAAAACTGTAAAAAAAAACAAAAAAAGATTCACAGAGAATGGATATGTTAATAGTATATTAATACATCTGTTTATATTTACAAAACAACTAACCACGAAGTTTAGGGATCCAAAAATATAAATTAGCAAATGTGTTTTAGTAAACAACATCATTTGTAAAAATTCTTTCAATTAAAATGTACAAACCAAAAGAAATAATGCTAATCAAAAAATAAAAATATATTTTATTTTATTTAACAGTTTTGCATTTATGACGAAAAATACTCATTATAGATGTCATATCTGTGACAGATGTGAAAATGGCACTTTTGTTATCTTAACACAGTGATATTAGTAAATAACCAAAAAAGTCAAATATGCGTTGTTCACAAGGACGTTACAACTTTTTTTTACTGAAAATCGATGGAACGAAATTTACTGGTATTTTCAAAATAGGTCTGTTCACATATGATCCCTTTCATATAAAAAGTCTGTATGTGTGAACGTGGAAATGTGATGTGAAATGCTAATGTGATATATAAAGTTCTTTATTTTAGTTAGATATAAAATCAAATCTTGGGGTCTGAAAAATCACATTTTCAGATGTAATGTTGAAAATTGTGAGATATAGTCACATATTGAGAAAATAAAATAAAAGTAAGATTAATATATATAATATGTAATATGATATACACTACCCGGCCAATTTATTAGGTACACCTTACTAGTAATGTGTTGGACCCCCTTTTGCCCTCAGAATTGCCTTAAGCCTTTGTGGAATAGATTCGACAAGGTACTGGAAATATTCCTTTTTTGTTCCATAATGATAGTATCACACAGTTGCTGCAGATTTGTTGCTACAGTGAACTCAATGTCATGTTCAAGAAACCAGTCTGAAATGATATCACGCTTTATGACATGGTGTGTTATCCTGCTGGAAGTAGCCATCAGAAGATGGGTACACTGTGGTCATAAAGGGATGGACATGGTCAGCAACAATACTCAGGTAGGCTGTGGCATTAACTCGATCCTCAATTGGTATTAATGGGCCAAAAGTATGCCAAGAAAATATCCTGCACACCATTACACCACCATGACCAGCCTGAACCGTTAACAGAAGGCAATATGGATCCATGCTGTCATGTTATAGACGCCAAATTCTGACCCTACAATCTGAATGTTGCAGCAGAAATCGAGACTCATCAGACCAGGCAATATTTCTCCAATCTTCTATTGTCCATTTTGGTGAGCCTGTGTGAATTGTAGCCTCAGTTGGTGTCTTCTGCTGCTGTAGCCCATCCGCCTCAAGATTCGAAATGTTGTGCATTCAGATATGCTCTTCTGCATATCTCGGTTGTATCATTTACGAATTCATGAAAAGAAAATATCTCATCTGTAATTATAAGGCAACTCCAGACAGTGACCTGCACACAACCCTATATGAACAGACACTATTAAACCTCGTTATTTCAGCAGGAAAGACCGTGTTTACCAAGTATTAACCATAAAAGACACTGAGATTATGTAATTATCCCCTTCAGTGATAGCTTTTCATAACAGATCCCAAGAAAACGAATAGAACACTGCAAGAAGACGCACACAGACAACGAGTAGACAAAAAGTATATTTATTCTGAGAAAGATAATAATCTACAGGGATGTCTCTGTTATTGCTTTGTCCGAACGACCACCAGACCCTGAGCAGTTGCATCTGGTGGGATGAGCTCACTCGCACAGTCAATATACAACACTGCAATGCAAATCAAAGCAGTGAATAAACACACCATGTGTCTGCCAACTTGTCAAAAACTAAGTCATTGATGCTTCCATGTGAAAGTATAGAGCACTGGAGCGCTCGGATGCTTTGGTCAGTCTAAAAGGCCCATTGTTTGCAAAACATGCAACTTTGAGATGATTCAAAATATATGCAGCACTACAAGTGTTCTGGGAATGATTAAATACAATGCACTGTGACATTAAGCCTATACATCTCTTGTTTATGTGCATGATTATAGAAATAGCTCATCCAATTCACTCTCTTTCATGTTGTTTCAAATGTGTATGACTTTTGTTAAATTGTGGCCCACAAAAGAAGAAGTTTCTGTTCATTAGGGTCTAAAACAACACTTAAACCAACTCACTTTCACTGAATGACCGAAAGAAACCCACTTGTGTTCCACAGAAAGGTCAAATAGGTTTCAACACAACATAAAGGTTGGTAAGTAATGAGAGAACTACCCTTTAAAATCAATATGGTTGTTTTGCTTTGGGTTCAACGCTTCACTTTTTCCACCTTTAACACTTGCGGTTTACAGCACTGTTATCACTTGCTGGGAGCCACTAACCTTTTCTCAATGCCATTTCAACGCCTCGCCACGTTCTAACATGACAAGCGGCAAGCATAAAACTCATCTTGATTTCTTTCCAGGTTCATTCTGTGCTCATGAAAGAAAAATGTACTGATTCTTCCACACCTCCTCCAGCCTACGAGGTGAAACATTAACTTTTCCTTACTGTGTCATTCAGCTTATGTTCATTCTTGTTGCATATACTGTAGCAGCAGGCGACTTTCACTGTTTATCTGACTTGGAAGCCTGATAAAACGTGAACAACTCTCCACGATTTATATGGAATTCATTTAATAGGAGGACTGCAGTGCTTATCAAAAATGGCGTGGCAGACCACAGACATGGTTCAGTGGTGATAAATACACAACAAGTACACTTAAAAATTCAGCCATTAAAGTTTGTTTTTGCAGTGATGCCATTAAAGAACTGTTTTGTTCCCCAAGAAAGTATTCAGTAAGCATTTTATTAAAAATAGCTATTGTTCTTATTGCAAAGAGCATTATTAGAAACGATTTTTCATTTAATTAGGAATCAATTTCCACTAGAAAGATCCTTTTGTTCCATGAATGTTAAAGTTTCTTCTTGGAATCACAGATTCTTGTAAGGAGCTTTTATTTTTAACAGTGTATGACCATGGGTTTGATCCCCTGGGAATGCATGACTTGATCAAATACATGCTTTAAAAGCAATGTCTGCTGTTTTAAGTAAAGATTTCTACAAAATGCATTTAAGCAACGATGGTTATTTCCAAAATGTTTTATGTTAAAGATCAAGTGTGACATGTCTGCACCCCTACCACTATCCTCAATTTCTGAAATAACTGAATGAACTGAGATGAATCAATAAGTAACTTTGAAATAAAAGCCACACTCCTAAATATTATTGATTGTTATTACTGTATATCCAGCTCAAAAAATAGGATTGTAATTCCATTACATCTGATGCCACTAATGGTGCAGATATTACACATTTCGCCTTAAAAAGGTGCTGTAAACAGCAAGACCATGGGGAATTTAATGGTAGAATTTTCAGGCACAAATATTTAATCAGCTTTAACAGAAAATAAAATTTAACTTCAAACATTATTTATTGCTGAAAACTCTTGATCCCACAAAAAAATTCTCCATCCAAAACTGACCAACATACACTACCATTCAAAAGTTTGGGATAATTAGATTTTTTGAACACATTTATAGCCTGTTTTCACTGAAAGGTACAGTACAGTAAAGTAAGGGTTGGTACAGGTCACCTTTATCAGGCTTGCGCTTCCACTGCCAAAAAGGTACCAATGTGTTGTATCTGACAGAAAGTTTCAGTTGACGTCATTCTCGCTGGAGGAAGTGTCAAAGTAAACCTTTATGGGTCGTTCACATATCATGAGAAGCATTTCTCATCAAACAGATGCTGCATACACATAAATACTTGTGTATAAATGTTTGTTATTAACCTTTCTATGAACATGATTTGATTATAACTGCAGATCAAAGATGTTCACCAGCACATGTAGCCTCTGTTTGAAAGCAATTCTTTCATTCTGAGTTCATAATAGTCCAAAAGGTGATGATAAATATTAAACATGGCAGTATATTTTAGGTTTCTGGAACAATCATTCGCTTCTTCGTATTGTCAGGCTTCTCCTGTTTTTTCACGCTTCACTCTCACGTTTGTCCATCTCTGAAAGGATCTGACATCAGAATCACTTCAATAATCACACGCACGTTATTAATATGAGCTCAAGAAGTTCGTTATTTTAAATATAGACGCTCGGCGAGCACAAGCGAGAAAGTGAAACCGATCGCGCTTTAAACGGCTTTGTAAACAACTACAAGGCACAGGGTAGATTCTGCTCTTCTTGGCTTTGTGGCTGTTCATCAAGATGACGACAAGGTTTGTTTAAGCTCAGGTCGAACCTGGCTTGTTATTATATGTTTATATTATAACGGTGTAATGTCTCGGCTGTGACATTTAAAAATGGTGCTTTTTTTGTTTTCATTCTCCTACTTCTGTGAGTGACGTATCTTTGTAAACCAATAGCGCATCTAGCTCTGCCTTTTGATACCCTTTTATCATGCTAGGTACCCAAAAAGTGGTACGGTATGGTTCACTTTTAGGTACCTATTGACAGTGGAAAGGGCCATAAAGATGTAGCAAACTGTACCATACCACCCAGTTGAAATGGGCCATTATTCTGCAAGGATGCATTTAATTGTTCAAAAGTAACAGCAAAGACTAATTTTAACTTTCCAAAAAATTGAAGAATCCGGAACATGCATCACAGTTTCCGCAAAAGTATTAAGCAACTGTTTTCAATGTTCATAATAATAAGAATTGTTTCTTGAACACCAAATCAGCATATCAGGATGATTTTTGATGGAAAAATCCACTTTATCAGGATAAGAATAATTATTTTTGAAAATATATTAATCATATAAAAGATATGCTGGATAAGTTGGCGGTTCATTCTGATGTGGCAACCACTGATGAATAAAGGGACTAAGATGAAGGAAAATGAATGAATGAATGAATGAATGAATGAATGAATGAATGAAAGAATGAATGAAAGAATGAATGAATATATCATAGTATTACTGTTCATTAAACTCAATTAAATGCTGCCTTGGTAAGCATAAGAGTTGGCATAAAATACAAAATCTTGCAAACCCCAAACTTTCAAACAATAGTGTACATTCCCATTAACCTCGAAGAACACAAATTCCTCCTGCCAGCACTGAAACGCTCCACTCAAAACATCTCGCTTTTGATGAAGCACCAGGTTCAATGACCAGATACACATTCAACCAACCTACAAAGCGGGACCCTGACCCCTCACAGTGTGTTTGAGTCTGGACTTAACTCCAAATGTAAACAAAACAGCCTGCTGTCTCTGCATTGGACAATCATTCACCCTCACAGGACAACAAGGTAAATGTCAGCCATGTCAAGTTGATATTCCGTCCAAACATCTGCTTGTACTCCACATCACACTTAATGCTTGGACAGACACAAGACGGAGCACTTGAGTATATCTGAATCACTCCTCCAAGACGAGTAGAAAGTAATCCTGTTCATGTACTGTAGTGGAAGCCTTAAAACGGCAATAAAATGCAATGGTTTTGCTTAAACCAAGCAATAGTTTTGCTTTTCACAGAGCCTGAATTAAAAAAAGCACATTCTGGCAGACTAAACTAGATCTCCTGATAGAAAAGCATCCCTTAAGTCCACTTGAAACCCTCTTCAACATGAGATAAGGTAAAGAAAGACAGATGGCTCTCGTCTTGAATTGTTCACATGAGTATTAGAGGTTAACCTGGGACTTTCCTAACTCCAAAACGTAGCCGACAGCTTTGAGTCTTTATGATTCTTTCCAAACCATCCTTTTCATTTCACAGCCACCTGCGCTCCAGTTAATCCACTAACACGGTCTCATAAAGCAGTCTCTTTCTATCCGCAAAAGTGAGTTCCAGTCAAACAGTATACAATCATACTCTCGCTTCAAGCCAAACAGCAGTATTTCTTCCACCAGGACTCGGAGAGCTTTCTCATTTTATCGGGTGTCCTCTTCTTTAGCCGTTTCTGCTGCTGGCTGTCCGAGTATTGGATGCTGGCCACTATAGCCGTGTCAAACACCTCCTTCAGGTTTTTCTGTGTGAGCGCCGAACACTCCATGTACGACACAGCCTGGACTTCTTCAGCGCACACGCTGGCATCCTGCGGTTCAACTGGTCTCTCCTTGTACTGGGCCAGCTGGATGAGCACTTTGACGTCCTCCCGGAGGTCAGACTGAGTGCCGACCAGCAGGATTGGTGCCCGCGGGCAGTGCCGGCGGATCTCAGGCACCCACTTCTCCCTCACATTCTGGAAAGAGGAGGGACTTACCACACTGAAGCAGAGCAGGAAGACGTCAGCGTTGGTGTAGCACAGCGGCCGGAGCTTGTCAAACTCATCCTGCCCAAAGGAAAAAAAAAAAAAACATTCAGAAGCAATAAACATCAGAAATGAACACTTAATGTTCTGGATTGCAAAAATCAGTGGACAGAAAAATGCCCAAAGGTTTTTTTTTTTAAGTGTTTTACATAATATATTGAGTCATTTATAGGCCTGACATCTATGTGTGTGTGTGTGTGTGTGTGTGTGTGTGTGTGTGTGTGTGTGTGTGTGCACTTGTATATGTGGTTTATGAGCACTCTCCATAATTGTAATGCATTTTATACTGCACAAAAAAAACATGTTTTATTTGACCTTACCCTACCACTACCCCTAAACCCATTGCTTAAAGACTGGTTTACAAGGACAAAAATGTAAAGTGACATGAGTCTGACAAAGATATTACACTGTCAATGTGGTTTATGAGGACATGCCTTGTGTCCTATTTTCAAATGCTTAAAAATCACACTTAATGTGGTCTTTGACATTAAAATTTTGCCACAGGTTTCCTGTGAGGGTTGAGTTTAAGAGTAGCGGTAGGATAAGGTCATATAAGCGTTTTTTTACAGTATAAAAATAACGCCCTATGGAGAGTCCTCATAAACCACGTGAACAACTGTGTGTGTAATTCCCTTGCATAGTGTTGTCATCCACATGCGTATTATACATGTCATGTAATGTGTATTTATATAGAGCATTTATCGTGTATGGCCATACACCCAAATCGCTTCACAATCATGAGGGGGGTCTCTCTACACCTTCACCTGTGTGCGTCATCCACTTGGATGATGCGACGGCAGCCACAGGGCAATGGCACCAGTGTACTCACCACACACCAGCTATTGGTGTAGTGGAGAGACAGTGATAGAGCCAATTGAGTGGATGAGGATGATTGGGATTGAGATGATGGGTAAAGGGCAATAAAGGGAATTTGGCCAGGACACAGGGGTTACACCCCTACTCTTTATGAGAAGTGCTATGGGATTTTTAATAGCCACAGAAAGTCAGGACCTCGGTTTAACTTCTCATCCTAAAGATGGCACTCACTGACAGCATAGTGTCCCCTTTACTTTACTGGGGCATTAAGACCCAAACAGACAGCAGGTTGAGCGCCCCACTGCTGGCCTCACTAACACCATAGAAATATCAAAAGAAAAGCGTTTGTTGGATATATTTAATGAACTGCAAACTTATCCATCATATGCTTTACACAACTGATGCCCTTCCAGCTGCAACCCATTACTGCAGGGGTGCACAAATTCGGTCCTGGAGGGCCGGTGTCCTGCATAGTTCAGTTACAACTACCTTCAACATACCTACCTGCCCGGTAGTTTTTGTAGAAAGAGCTTGATTAGCTGGTTCAGATGTGATTTATTTGAGGTTGGAACTAAAATATGTAGGACACTGGCTCCCCAGGACTGAGTTTGGACACTCCTGTATTACTGGGGAACATCCATACATACTCATTCACATACATACATTACGACCAATTTAGCTAATTCAATTCACCTGTACCACATGTCTTTGCACTGTGAGGAAAACCGGAGCACCCGAACAATCCATGCCAACACAGGGAGAACATGCAAATTCTACACAGAAATGCCAACTGACCCAGCCGGGACTCGAACCAGAGACTTTCTTGCTGTGAGGTGACAGTGTTAAACACTGAGCCACAGTGTTGCCCTATTGGATATATATTTTCTATAATTTTCTATTATTATAAATGTAGTTCAATCATTTTAATGTTTCGAAAAATATTAATAAATAATCTTATACTAACTTCAAAACTTTGAGCAAAAGTGTAAATACATTTTTTTTTTACAACTTTAAATGCCACAAAGCAGCCTTATTGTACAATAATGGGACTTTAATCTTCTAAACTGAAAACTTCCAAGTCATACGATTCCATATCTCTGAAATATCAGGACCCGCTGTGATGTCAGCAGCATGAGATATAAAGGCTAGAACACAAATGTGAGATCTGTTGTTTATTACTGCTGCATTCCATCTCCCTTACAATTCCTTATGAGTCTCCAGCTTGGTTTCAGTTCTTAGATGTTCATAGTTTCTGTCCAAAGATGCTTTCTTCTATTAATTAGTCAACCGACCACATTCTAACTCTTTAAAAAACAACCATTGTCTATAATGTAATAATATATGCAATTATGTTGGCTTATGTGTTTTTTAAATAGCTGCATGTATTGACATTAAGTTTCTACACTACTTACTCTAAAATAAATAAATAAATAAAACCCTTGACTCAAGTATTTTTAAAACAGTATTATTGAGGATATTACATTTTTGATTTCTTAAAGATATCACATTTAAAAGGGTAATATGTTTTTTTTTTTTTTTTTTTGCTCTTGTAAAGATAAACAGTAAAGTGCTATTATAGTGCTTTTTAGATGTTGTCTTTAATGCACTGTGCAATGTAGCCATTAATGAATGTAAATGATCTGAAAAGGTTTAAGGTGCATGACTGGTAAAATTATTGTTTCAAAAAAAAAAAAGAGCCAATTCTGAAATGATTCACCAATAATTCCAATAATTAATCTCAGGTCCACTCAGCCAAACTCCAGCATATACCGCAATTACTAATCTAGTTGCCTCCTATTGGCCATTGTGCTCATAAGTTACCAGAAACAAACATTCATAACTAGAAACATGTCTGATTGGTTAATAATTCTCAAAACTAAAAAAAACATTCTGCATAGGAGATGGAGGTTCAAATGGGTCAACTTGTTCTTGTAATGTTTCATCATTGGATTCTGGGTCATATTAATATGGCAAAAATCAATGACATCTTTACCGTGCTAAAATAAGCTATTTGATGCGCTGTAAGCAGTAGACCAATCATAACAGACCGGTTCATCTGGCCAATCAGAGATGAGCACACTCTCAGAATTGACTCTTTGAATCTTGATTCATTGGGAAATAATGTGATGTGATGTGACATGTACATTATAAGTAAATAGGAGTGCTTGATCAGAGATGCATGTGATTTTACTATTGTTTTCTACTCTCGAAGACACTTTAATGAGATAGTTCACCCAAAAATGAAAAGTCTGCATCGTTTACTCTTCCTCCACTTGTTTCAAACCTATTTGAAGTTGTTTCTTCTGGTAAACACAAAATAATATATACTGAAAATCCTTGGGAAAAAGCATTGACAACCATAATATTTTGCTAGTACTAAAGATACTAATGGTTGCTTTTCCCCAACATTCTTCAAATTATCTTCTTTTGAATTCAATAGAAGAAAAAATATATATAAATAATCATTAAAGTTTAGAATCATTTGAGTGTGAGTAAATGCTAAGAAAATGTTCATTTTTGGGTGGACTATCGCTTTAAGTAGCGCTAAACAAAGGCAAATGTCATTCAAATGTACAATTTGGTAAAAAAGCATGCACAAACTTATACAAATAAATTCTCAAGACTCAAGACTTTCTATGTGTCTTTCTCTCCCTGCACTGGCCTAAACATGGCTGATTCAAATGTCTCTTGGCTTGCCTCCCTTCACCGTGTCTCCTTAGCTTGCTAAACTCATCGAAAACACACTGATCTCACATTTCCAGTGACTAGCCCCAGCTGTACCCGGACTGAAAGTAGGTCTCCCTTTCCCTGGGATCAAGCCCAATTTATCACAATTAGACTGCTTCCCATTTGCGGTTCCCTAGGGCTGCTGGTTTCTCCCTCCCACAAAGAAAGAGACACACTAAGTGACCTACAACAGTGCGTTCCTATAGGATGAAGCCTATACTTCCTTATGATGCCTGGCCTGCAAACTTCAGCTGAACTTTACCAGAAATCCTTATCCTGAGTAAGCAAAACAAAACTGAATCACTTTCCCTCTTATCTTGCTGATAGGCAGGCGTATGATTAATTAGGACGTGAGTCATGAGTCTGTTACAGTGAAGAGATGAAGCCTTCAACAAGCGTGTGTTTGAGCAAACAGCATGTCATCCTCATACAGCGACATGATGAACTTGCACTGGCTTTAATGTGTTTGTGTGAGCCGGTTTGTTTGGGTCTGGTGGTGCTGAGTAGGCTTATTGGACTGACCTGACCGGCAGTGTCACAAAGCTGAAGTTTCACAGGCTTGCCATCCACAGCTACAACCGCTGCACAGAAGAACAGATTCAGTTTTATCAGTTGATTTTATCTCTCGTAAGTCGGTGCACATTATTAAGACAGATGAACTGTGGACAATCATGTGGCCATCTGACAAATTTTAATGAGGTCACTGTAAAACAATGTAATGTTTTATATAGGCATTTGTGTTATTTTTGTTTAACCTCATGATATGAACATAATATTATTATATTATAATTATTTTATTATAATAAATCATTTTATATAACATAGTATAGTTTATATATATATATGAAATTATGCAAACATAATATTAATATATAATATTTTATTTTATTTTTACTTTATTTTTTTTACATTAAAACATTTTACAGAATTAAAGTCAGTTAAAGCAGAAGTATTTTAAAAATTATAAAACAACAACAACAACAACAACAAATAACACTACCAGTAAATAAAAACAAATTACAAAAAGACACGTACATCATTTTCAAATTTCAAAGGATACAGCTGGGAATACTATGTCCTGTTGCCATGTTCAGACACATAGTAACAGGTGCCCACCTTTGTTTAAAAATATCCAATTTCAATTGAAGTTGAGAAGTCATATATTCCATTCTATATTTTATTCAGGTTTTCCTATCTACTGTGCTATTGTTGGAGGGTGTGGCCTCATTTTATTTATTGTTATAGTCTTTCTTGCACTTAGTAAAAGTATATATAGTAAATATCTCTGGTTTTTATTAAATACATCCAAGGGTATCCTGTCAAGCAAGAAAAACAGGAGAGTAAAGGGTAAATCTAACTGCATAAATTTCATTATCTCAATCTTTACCCCTTGCCAAAATGCATATATCATATTTTATAACAAGATAGATAGACAGACAGATAGATAGTTTTAATGTGCCTGAGTAAAATTTATCTGAATAATTGTCAAGTATTCAAAATATTTTTCCTCTATTGCATAGGCATTTTTGTTTCCCAGGTGAAAATGTATTTATTTAGTTTGTAAATTACTAACAAGTTTTAGGTTGAAGCTTATTACTTCCAAAAAAAAAAAAAACTGTTTGCAAATCTCTTTAGTAAACACTGACTAACAGTATTATTATAAGTTAACCAGTAAGTAGCTGGTTTATTACTAGTCTAAGTTGATCAGCATTTTGTACCATACTGGTCTGCTTTCTCCAACTAAAACTAGTCGCACCAACTAAAACTGGGTTTTCTAACCGATTGCTGGATTCTATTTAGGCTGTTATTATATTATTTTAATTAGATTATTTTAATTTAGATTTACCTTTTTCTTTTGGTTCTAAATGCTGGAGTGATATTTACCTGCAAAGTTGTCAAACGCTGTTGGGACATACTCAGTGGGATATCCGTTAGTAGTGTAGCTCACAATCAGACTGGTTTTACCCACTGCACCATCCCCAACAAGTACGCACTTCACCCTGCGCTCCGCCGCCGTCCCGAAGCGACTCTTGACCGCAGAGGACAGGTCCCTGCTCCTCAGCCTCCGCGGCGGAACCGGCGGCACGACCGTACCGGGAACGGGCTTATACTCTCCACCTCCTCCCTGCGGAGGCATCGCTGCAAACACTGCACACAGCGTCCCGGAGCCTTAACGCCACTTTCAGCAGTTTATCATCTCACTTGTCGCTCGTGAATGAGAGAGAGAGGAGCACAAGTCTCCGGTTTCACCGCGGTGTCCATTTATTGTAGAGGAAAACAGTCTGCTAAAGGCTACATCTCAAATCAAGAAGTGTTTGGTTTGTCTGGATATAAAACAAATCAACTCTGAAGCAAAAATAAATAGGAAGCCCACACGTACACTGACGTTATGCCCTCATGAGACGAGCCCTCCTCCGCCCTCTCTAAAACTGAACTGAACTGAACACACTTCACTCTCAAACACTCTGCCTGTGTCTCAATGCTTTGCCTACCGCCTACTAGACCGGGGTTTGAAGCGCGCGGGACATTTTTGGGCGTACCCTAGATAGGCAAATGACTAGGGTTTGAGACACGGCCCATGACATCATCCTCAGTGAACTGCAGTCATCCGTGAACTGAAGTTCAGCAGACCTGTTGTCATTACTGATAAACTCAACTGAACTGGCGAGAACACACGCGTCAGCATTTTCATTTTTTTATCACGGATAATCTCAATAAGATAAAAAATGTCTAAAGAGCATTAAAAATAATGTTTTTTCTAAAGAATGTTTAGTTTTTAAAATTCAGTCATTTTTTGTATTTTTAATATATTTTAATACATCTATTTATAATCTATTCACACACATGCAAAATAATCATAATTGCATACAAGATAAATAGTAAATTATGAATAGATATCAAAACTGAATATACATACACACACAGAGAACTTACTGTTAACAATAATTTAAATGATTAAATACCAGTAATTTATATGTATTTATTTCCATAGTTTATGCTTTTTCTCCAAACATTTCTCCACAGACAACGAGCGCTCTCTTGTGGCTCCCTGAGGGGTCGTTCCACATTTACATTAAGCAGTATTATTGTTTACTAAAACAACTAAATCATTATCTAATTGTTATTATGAAAATGAATTATTTTAGTTTTAACCAATTCCTTAAAAGTATTTTATGACTACAACGTTAAAAACAGAAGCACAAAGACGCCATCTTTTAGACAAGCGGTATAATTTGCAATTTAACAAGATAAAGACGTTTAACTTGAGTTAATGGCGCATAAGTTAATATTACCTTTTTAAATCATTAAATTCTATATTAGTAATATATCAGAGAGCTACATATTCTTTTTTTTAATTATCTGCTTATTTGTGTATGGAACGTTTGTCTGAGATCTTGTTTAACCCGAGCCTTAATCTCAGTTGAACAAACACCCGCACATTTTTTTTTAAACTCTCAGCTCTGAATGTATGTGAGAGTTTGACAGATGGCTGCAAATACATTGAAAGAGTCAAATACACACAGTGACGTCGTGCTGGGCTTCTTAGAGGAGGCAGAATCATGGCAGCTTCTGAGTGACCAGTTTCCAAGTAAAGTCGGCGGGCGACCAGCGTGGCTGAGCCAGTCGGATTTACCAGCCGTGTCTGAGTTACAGTGCGAGGAGTGCAAACTGCCGGCGGTGTTTCTTCTGCAGGTTTATGCGCCAGTCACTGAATATGATCGATGTTTTCACAGGACACTGTTTGTGTTCTGCTGCAAGACACCAGCCTGCTATACTCGAAACGACAGCAAGTGTTTTAAAGGTAACGAACTGTCAAAATACCGTAGTAGTTGTTCATGTGTGTATAGTATTTTTATTAAGATGCATTAAAACGATACGGTCAGCTAAATATGAAAGTTGGTCATTTCCTGACCTTCGTGTAGTTCCAAACTTAGCATGACTTTATTTTGTTCTGTGAAGTCGACAGCATGCATATACTTTAAAGGATGTTGTGTTTCTAGTGTGGGTAAATGAGCATTATCTGATAGAAGCACTTAAAATTACTAAAATTAAAAGAGTGATTCAACTGATGTTGAATGAAATGTAATGTACACAAATCTTAGCTACAATAATATTGTTTTAGCTTTGTGGTGAAATTTAAACCATTTTAGGAAGCTTTTCTAACTTATGTTTAACAGTAAGACATTTTCACAGCATTTCCTATTTTATTTATAGAGAAAGTCTTGATTCTATTAGCTTGACTGAGTTTTAGATATATTTTGTCATTTATTTATTAAACTTTTTAATACTATTGAGGTGAATATTAGGTCCTTTCCTGAAATCTGATGTAAACGGGTAACGATTATTAACTAACACAGGCTTGTCAACAAACAGATTCATGTCTATTTAAGGAAATCAACGAGATCCAAAACTATTCAACTAATCATCATTCTTAAGGTTTTTTTATTTTATTTAAACAGAAAGAAAGTTTTATGAACTTAAAACAACATGCGATGACAACATATTAAATATGGGCACCATTTCTCACATTTCTGTTCTGCACTATTCCCGTTTTCAGTGTTCAGAAGTCAGTTACCAAGGAAAAATGAGTTTTACCCTTTTGATCCTCCTCCTGACGAAAAGCCTGAACAGCCAGTACATGATGCTCAGGTTTTGGGTTCAGGACTCAAACTGTGCAGGCTGTGTGGTTGTCTGGGACAGAAAGCCTGCTCTCGATGTCACTCTGTCACATATTGCTGTAAGGAGCATCAGACCACAGACTGGAAACAAAGACACAAGAAAGAGTGCTTAGCTGAGGGTGAGTCTAGAATGCTTGATAAATTACTTTTAATGTTCACTACTTTAAAGGAACACTCACTTCTTTGGAAATAAGCTCAATTTATAACAGCCCTAGAGGTTCCTGGGTCTGGCGGGAGCGCTTCGCATCGATCATTGAATTGGATTAGACCATCAGCATCTCGTTCAAAAAAAACTTGTAGAAGAGTTTTGATAATTTTCCCATTTAAAGCTTCAGTCTTCTGTTGTTACATTGTGTACCAAGACTGGCAGAAAATGAGAAGTTGCTAATTTCTAAGCCGATATGGCTTAGACCTACACTCATTCTCATAATAACCTAGCAATTATTTTTGAGCGAGATCCTAAGGGTCTAATCTGATTCAATCTATGCTATGCTAAGCTAAGTGTGCTTCTGTCAGACCCAGAGATTGGCTAAATGTATTTAAACAATGGTAAAACTGTCCTGTTTAACACTAGGGGAAGTCTTAAAATGAGCATCTGATCGATAGGTGTGATGTCTTGTATTTGTACCTTCAGCTTCTCAAGTTTCAGGGGAGCTGAATTCATTTCTGTTTCCTGAGTGGGAGCTGGTCACCGAACCAGAGGTGATTCCGGCAAAAGATGAACTTCAGGAATCCCCCAGTCTGGATCAGGAGAACATTGCATCTTTAAATAGCGGTATTCCTTATTGAACAGTTTCAGGAGGTTGATATTTGTTGTTATGTATTTGTCATTCAAAGTTTTCACTTAATTTCACTCAGGTTTGGAGGACAGTGAGCTGGAGAGTATGGCTCTTCATGAAACGTTAGACTCCAAAGTCTTTCAAAAGTTCAAGCAGCGCATTGCTAATGAGCCACAACAGGTAAGTAACACAGTCACAGCCATGCAAATGCGATGTATGGCTTTTCCCCATATGCTTCAGCAGCTATGTGGTGATATACGTTTGTGTTTTTAAGGTTTTGCGGTATTGTAGAGGGGGATCTCCTCTTTGGGTGACAGCTGAACATGTGCCACGTGAAGAGGAAGTTCCAGAGTGTACATGTGGCGCAAAACGGCTCTTTGAATTCCAGGTGATGCAAAACAGATGTTTATATAAGCTAGCTTTTTGTTTTCATTCAATGAGATAAACTGAGTCTAGATTTTTTTTCAAAATATTTTTCCAATTGGTATCTACAACAGTTTTACGATTAATGTAGATTATTTTTTAAAGGATCTTATAACATTAAAGACTAAAAATGGAAGCTGTAAAGTCAGCTATGTCACAGGAAAATAAAATGTTTTAAAATAGGAGTCATTTTATGAAAGGTTTTATCTTTAATATATAACAAATGTCATTTTTGTTTAGCTTAAGAGACTTCAAAAAAAATTTTTTTAAATGAAGCCAAACTTTGTGTAAATGTGTCCCTTGTTTTAAAATAAGCAGGTCTGTCTATTGGACTGAATTAATTAGTTTTTTTACATGCCAAACCAGTAATTGTCACCTTGTAATGTAGTCCTCAATTATTGTTTTTGGTTGTCAAGTGTAATCATGTACATGTCTAGACGTTAATTACATGTATGAATGCATGGCATGACCATATAGTACATTTAGTGAACAGAGGCAATAAGTTTTCAAATATTTTTGTTCAGGCTTCCAAACCGCTTGAGATATCTTAAACATATAGTATTGAATAATTCTGCACTACTCTGAATGCAGCCTTAATGATGATTGAAGCTGAGATTGCATATCTCAGATGTAATGTCAGACACAATACGCTTAATATAGCTAGTTTCACTGATTAGGAATGGGCATTAAAAAGCATTGCATGCAGCTCAGATTGCAACTGCATCAGGTCAGAGTAAAGCATTACACAATTTAAAGTGTGACTGTGTTCGTTTCAGATAATGCCCCAATTACTAAATCACCTGAAAGTGGACAGTACAGATGCCAGCATAGACTGGGGGACAGTGGCCATCTACACCTGTGCTGAAAGCTGTGATCAAGGCAACAAATATTCCCCTGAGTTCATCTGGAAACAAGACTTTTCAGGAGATCAAGCGGAGTAGAACTATTCATTTAAATGAACTTTGTATTAAAGATATGTGGTGAATCAAAATGATTGATTCCTTCATAGTTTGGGTCTTAAACTTCCATTAAAATATCCATTGTCATATGAAGAAATTCCACAGATTTTGGTTTGGACATGCTGCCAATAAAAAGTTTGGGTTAAGACTTTGTTTAACCTGAGATACATTCAATTGATCAAAAATTAAAGTAAAACATTTACATTGTTGCAAAAAAATTCTTTGAAATTTTCCTTTCACCAATAAATCCTAAAAAATAAATTGCATTAAAAAATGTTATTTCAACTAAAACAGCTGAATTAGCACACTGATTTCTAAGGAAAATAATGACTGCTGCCTCTAAACATATTTTCCCTTCGAGTATTGCAGAACTCGTAACCTCTTAAGCAACATTACCACAAATTTCCCCCCAGAATTCATATCATTTGATATTGTTTTCGTTTATCAGTGTACTTCTAAATTTATATACAAATGTTACACAAACTATTCTTCACACAACTTTAAAAACAACACTACTAGAAGTCCAGGATGAGTCTCAATACCATAAAAGAATTAAACCATGTAGACAATGTATAGGCAGAACTTGGCAAACACATTTATTTGCGTTCAACGTAGCAAAGTAAATTTAGTTACATGGACCAAGGGATTAAATTAATGTCAGTGCTTTACATGGGGCTATTGGGAGACCTACAGTACATCATACATTGAAATGCCAATTGAACTGTTAGATTTGTCAACGGTTACCGCTCATCTTAAAACTGTAACTAAAAAGATCAAATCCGCGTGATCGTTTCAACAACCAAAGGATCAAAGCTTCGTTGAAAAATTACCTCAATGCACTTCTCCAAACAAAAGATCTCTCGCACTGCACAACATGGGCTCTCACTGACGTTCAACACAGACAATCAGTAATGAAATATCACATAAAACCTGCTAATAAAAGGAATGTGTACAAGTATGAAATTATGAACATTTTTACATGATAAAACCATAAAAGAAGCCCAAACATTAAAATGTTCAGACATGGATAAAACAGTATTTTGAAAACCAAATGGCAGGTGACAAACATTCTTAAAAGGTAAAATAAAAGCATTTCTTATCCTCAATTGTTCACTTTCTGAGCAGAGATAAAGATGTCCTTCATATTTACAGACTTACAAAATTAAACGAAATTGCGTAGGTCACCCCAGACATACCGATGGGCTCAGCGAGGAACTGACCAGCGAAAACAGAAGAGATTACGAGGTCTTCCTGAATCCTTTTAAGATGGGGTAAATATTCTCAAATGCTTCATAGATTTCTCCTCTAACCTTGGCACCTGGAAACAAACGACAATGTTCATAAATCTCACACTACTATTGCAAGGTACTATCTGTGCCATTTCAAATGTAACTATGACCTCACCTGTGAGTACGACTTTGCCTGAAACAAATATTAAAAGAACGATTCTGGGTTTGATCATTCTGTAGATTAACCCTGGAAATAACTCCGGTTCATAGCTGGGGAGGAAATATCAGCAGTATATTAGAGTTTAGATCACATTTATCAGTCAGATTCCAATTTAGTCAAAATAGTGCTCACCAAGAAATAACAAACACACACAGCAAATACTTCAGTATAATAGAAGCAAACACTTATTTTTCTAGAAATGTCACTTTTTTATGATCATAAAGACATGCAGCATATATCAGGCTACTAAAAACAAGCTCATTTATTTATCTCTTCTAATACTGGTAACATTTAAAACATGTTCTGTCTCCAGTGACAAAGCATAACTGCACTTTGGGCATCCCAAGTTCAAATCCTGGTATGAGGAAATTTCTCCATCCAGTGCCCCTTTTCCTGCCAAACTTCGCTTCCCATCTAACTATTGTCCAATCACAATAAGTGAGAGGAACAAAAGCATGTTAATAATAATAATGGTTTGATTTTATTCAGGGTCACTAGTAGTCAATTTGCATTGCATTTAACGTTCTGTAAAGTGCTTTTAATGTGGGTTTTTAAGTCTGACTTTTCCCACCAGAGTCTCCGCTTTGTTTCTCCATGTTTAAAAACAATATCTAGATTCTACACTGTAAAAAAAAAAATGTTTTTTTTGCTGCAAAGCCTTTTTTTAGTAGACTTAACTTTCAACCCAAAATACTGCACAAGACTCAAAACGTCTTAAAGCAGGTTGCCTTAATTTTAATTTGAGTCAACCTTGTAGGATATATCCTATTGGAGTTACAGATGTGATAGAACCTGCCATGTAGGACTGAAAACTAAACTAAACAAATAAATGTATAAACCAAATAAAAAGTATTTTTCTGACAGTTTAACTTGTGCCCCCAATTGATGCGCATTGTAGGGTTACAAATTACTTGAAATAAAGTAAGAAAAAAAAAATAAAACTGAAATCACGTAGTATGAAATAGAAATTCAAATAAATTCAGAAAAACTCAAAGTAGTTTAAATAATCAACAAATTAATAAACTAATCAAAACCAAAAGACAAACCTGCTAAACTGCTGGTGGGTAAGCACCAGGCCCTCTAATCGGATGGGAAACTTGACATCGCAGCTCCCCACCATGTTCTGGATTTTGAAGTCTAAGAATTTGGCAGGGAAACCCAACTTCTGCACCACTCTGGCATATTTCCTGGCTGCCAATCGAGACTGTTCCTCACTGTGGCAGGAAGTTCACACAAGAAAGGTAAACTCACATACTGCTGTTTGTTCACCAAGAATGTAGAAAGACACAACAGCAAGTGTGCAGGTGACATTCATACCTTTTGGCTCCTGTGCACACCATCTTCCCCGAGCTGAAGATAAGCGCTGTTGTTCTGGGTTCTCGTATTCTCATGATGACGGCAGCAAAACGCTGAAAGAGTTATCAATGGATGTACAAAGTTTGTTATTGTAATGAAACTTGAAATAATATAAAACTTTGTTAATGATGTAGATTTTCTTTATTTTGTTTTACTCTGTATATGGTTTGATTTTGTTGAATGCATTAAGTTGTGGTTGGCATCTTTAATCATGACACAGAGATTACTGAGCCTACCGAATATATGGTGCATATAGTAATGGACATGAAGCAAAGTCATGGAACACTAGGTGAAAAATGCCAACAAGGCACAAGCATATGGCTGATTCACGGATTCCCCGTTTATGTTTTAACTCCTGGTATAAGGGAAAATAAGACTATTTTAATTTATTTAATTTATTTAAGATTACTGTTTGATATTTTTGATGTTGGCTTAGTGTTTTAATTTTCGAGATTAATTAGTTTGTCGGTTTTCTCTCTAGTTCTTTTGGTGGTTCATGTTATGTAATGGTTCTGTAGAATGTGACCAATAAATGAATCTTGAACCATCTTGTTACAGGAGTAACAGTGTTTCCTTGGTTACTGCATTGAACAAAGCAGTGTGATGTGAACTCCACCGGGACTTTATTCATTTCATAAACCGAATCCCAATATTCACAGATTAAATTCAGGCAAACTTCAGAATAGTATACTGATACAAAACTTAATACCTTGTAAAGCAACATTTAATACTTTTTAAGGGCCTTACATTTCTCTAAATTGATTTAATCACCTTTTAATACATTTAAGACCTCACAGATACCCTGTTTTAGGATTTACAACATTTGTAATGAACAACTAATAACTCCAAGCAAATAAATAAATAGGCCAATTCCAAACAAAACAAGAAGTCTTACCTTTGGATTATATTCAGCATTTCTGGCTCGAAGTGCTATCGTCTTCAAATCAAGTTTGCACCCCAAGTTTACGGTGGACACAATATTCCTTAAAAATAAATACACACTTTAAACATGATAGTCCAATATTTCTTACAAAATCAATGTGTTTGTCTGAACCGCAAAATCAACATCTCTGACAGGATTGTTAATTGAGAAAGGACACTGACTGTAACTGCGGGACGATGCCAGAGCTCTCGGAGGCCGGTGTGGCAGGAGTGATAGGCGTCATAGGGGTGAGGGGTGTGGTATAAAGTGGTGTGTTGCCTGGCAGAGCTGTTGTTGTGGAGACGGCTTGTGTTGAGTGGTAAAGCTGGGGCGTCTGGCCTGAACCTCCCACCATCCCACCCTGCTGCTGTGAGGCCGCCTGCTGCTGCTGTTGTTGCCGCTGCTGCTCCTCCAGGAGGGACAAGCTGTTGGAGTTCTGCACAGGCTGCGGTGTGAGGCCCGTCCCATACGGCATCATAGGACTGAAAATGGGCAGGCCAGGCGTCATGGCTCCCTTATGAATTGAAAAAAGGCAAATTAGATGATTTGATACATCAATACATAACTGAAAAATATGTATTATGTAAAGGCTAGAATACAAAACTTTGGCCCATGTTTTTGAAGTTTTTTTGAAAGCATTAATGCTCTGCAGATTTTGGGGTTGACAAAAATCAAATCTGCTTTTTCATTCAAGGTGCATTGCGTTGCCTTTTTTGAAAAGTTAGGTGTGCTTTAAAAAAAAAACTGAATAAGCTGTATTTTGTGCATGAGTGTTGCTGTTGTTATTGTCATAACTGTAATATTTAATAACATTGTGATAATCAAAATTTGTGAAGTCATACAGGTATGGATATCTCAAAACAGCAACCACTCAAAATGTCTCTCCTCCATCCTGAGACGCCTGAGGAAGAAGAGGCGTTGTTAGTGCTGAGAAAAAGACAACAACAATTCCTCTTCTTTCTCAGGTGGTTTGGAATGAGCCCCCACATCCTTCGCTCCTACATCTGCACTATGGAGAGCATCCTGACTGGCTGCATCAGAACCTGGTATGGAAACAGCAGCAATCGCAAAGGTCTGCATAGGATTGTGCAAACTGTTGGCCGCATGGTAGGAGGTGAGCTTCCCTTCTTCCAGGGCATCTACACCAGGCGGTGCATGAGGACAGTCAGACTGTGTATACACCTCTTCATTGTCTTCTACGCATTACGGTCAACATTGCTAATTGTATATTGTTTTTATTTTGGAGTATGTCGTTGTATTCCGTCATTCTCATCATGGTACGTGTGCTGCTGATGATGTGACAATAAAAGTGATTTGGTTCATTAAAAATGTCCATAGTAGTCTTGCATTGCACCTCTTGAAATGGATGAGGCTTTTATACTTGGTGCATTTGCCATTGAGATATTCTGTTAAATGACAGGGGGCGGTCAAAAAAAAAACAGTCAAAATCAGACAAATAAAAAGATAATCAATATCATTAAGAATGTTTTTGGGGGTCTCTTTTTTTTAACAAACATCTCCTTTAGATTTTTCCAAACTTTTACAAAAACTTTCCTCCTTTCTCACTGCTGTTGAAATTTCTAGCCAAGATTTATTGGTCATCTGGTTCACCCTATGATCATGCATGGACGGATCATAAAGATGTCGTTACAGACAGATGTACTCGTTTCAGACAAAATCTCTTCATAGTGTTTTAAATTCAACTCAAATCAAATGTGGTGCTCCGTGAACGGTTCACCCAAGTCTCAAAAAATTCCATTAGCTCCGCTATGGCGTTATTTCACTGACTGACAAATGTTCCGAGTGCAGTATTACAAGTCAAGAGCATATTCAAGTAATACGAGCAAGTGAATCTCTTTGCTCGTGCACCGATTTCCTCTGTTTGTAGACAAAACTGCGTGTGAGCTCCCAAATATAATACGCTGCTTGCATGCAACTTTGCTCACTCTCAAATATGCACTGCTTACACACAAATTTTCTTGCGCGCTCTCAGTACACGGTTCCCTCATCCTTTATGGTTTTTGATTTGATCTATATTGGTGCACTATTTATTACCAATGAACAAAATACTAAAATAGACATACATATTACACTTTTAATCTAAAACTGAAAATATCTCATATAATAAAGCCAAAAATGTGATGGTTTATTAAACACTTAAAGACACAGAGAATAGTTTTATTTTAAAAACATTTATTAAACATCCATAAGGTGCACCATACTACTAATAATAAAAAAATATATAACTAATGCAAGCAGAAATGTAACTGTGATAGAAAATAGGGCACTTGATAAGGTATTATAGCCTACTGTATTATTCACTCTTCAAATAAATCTGACTATTAATCCCATTTTATCATGGCAACTAAAGTGAACTAGTCTCTGCTGTACAGTGTTTTGAAAAGTTCCGTAAAGTACTTCATTTAATCTGTTGTGGTAATACTATAGTTGCAGTGGTAACACAAGTGTAATATAAACAAACTACCCAGTGCTGTTTTTTTTCACAATATAGGGTATACTATACTACAATTTACCACATTTTACTGTAGTAAAACTACACTGCATTTCATTTTATCAGTTCACTATTCTTAATACTACAGTATGCTGAAGCATCTCTGGAGAGCAAAAGCACGAAAGTGTGAGGAAACACAAGACAGAAAAATTGTGAGTCCGCATCGTCCGACGGAGCGTGAGCAGATCATTCGCACATGAGCAGCCAGTATTTTGAGAGCTCGCGAGCAGTTTTGTCCACGAACAGAGTAAACAGGCTTGTGAGCTGAGATTCGCTCTCGTATTACATGAATGCGCTCCCGACTTTTAAAACTGCGCTTGATCAAAATAATCAAAAAGATTATCAGCTAAAGTCAAAATTAATAGCGCTCCTGTGAAATGTTTTTTTTTTTTTATAAATATTTCCTAAATTGTTTAACAGACTCAGAATTCTCAGTATTTGCTATAATATTTTTTCTTCTGGAGAGTGTTATTTGTTTTATTTAGGCTAGAATAAAAAGTAGGTTTAAATATTTTAAAACCTATTTTATGGTCAATATTATTAGCTCCCTTAAGCAATATATTGTTTGATTGTCTGCAGAAGAAACTACTGTTATACAATGACTTGCCTAATTACCCTAATTAAGCCTTTGAATCACACTTTAAATCTGAATGCTTGTATTTTGAAAAAAAATCTAGTAAAATATTAGGTGCTGTAAAAGGCAAAGATAAAAGAAATCAGTTATTAGAAATGAGTTATCAAAACTATTATGTTTAGAAATTAGTTGAAAAAAAAATTTTCCATTAAACAGAAATTGAGGGAAAAAGGGTTGCTTATAATAATAATAATAATAATAATAATAATAATAATAATAATAATAATAATAATAATAATATTAATTCAGAAGGGCTAATAATTTTGTCTTCAACTGCATAAATGCAGTTATTTTCCTTCCGTTGTTTGATTATTGATGAAAACAGGTGGCAGCAGAAATATTTCAGTCACTTTAATGGTTTCTCTTTCACGTGTCTTTTGATTCTCAACTCGTGTGTTTATTACACAAATGAGGGTTAATATGAATAATCACTAAACACAGCATTGACATCTATTTGACCATTAAAGCGCTCACATTAAGATGGCTTTAGATGTGTGTGCACTGCTCGCCTCTGAGCGCACAGTGTGCGAATGAAGCTGCGGCATGCGGTCTCACTCGCGATTTTAAAAACATGATTCCAATGTAAATCAAAGAACGATGCGCATCCCATGCTGCAAACGTTAAATTACAGTACATGCTTTGTCATTTTCACATGGAACTGAGCTTTGCAGAGCAACAAATGTGTACAACTGGAAAGGGGGTGGTATATGATGCAATAATCGTTTATCTCGATGAATGCTTCTTCATAATCGTTAGAAGCCAAAATCAAAATCGAATTTTCAATTAATTGCACCGCCCTAACTGAAAGCTGATTGGCTATTGCAAGTTGACCATTTTGTAGTTGTAAAAAAACAAATTACAATTGGACTACTTAAAAAAAGAACTACAACACCACGAAAACCTAGCAACAACAAAACAGAATTTAATTGAGCATTAGATGTAGCGTTACATGGACATAGCAAAAATAAGACCCAAGCAAAAATATTTAAGACCTAGAACAGCGAATTTAAGACTTTTTAAGGCCTTAAATTTAGATTTTTAAATTTTAGACTTAAGACTTCGCAGAAACCCTGTCACAGCCATTAGTAGACATTCAAAAAAAGGGACCTCTCATGCACATCTGGTGTGATCAGAGCCTTTAGTGGACATTTCACAAGAAAAATCACATTGATTTCATTTAAATGGAGAAAATTAAACAAGCTGTAGTTTAGAGTGGCTTACAGCCAGAGTTTACTGACAAGCTTCATATCACAAGATTGCAGACGTTAAATTGGCACAATGTTGAGATTTGACAGCTGTCGCTTAGCATTTTACTATGGCTCTGTGCTGCTGCTGATCTGAAAGCATGAAAAAATACTATATTTTAATGTTTTTACTCCTAAATCAGCTTTTTATTAGTCCAGATGGGACCAAAAGGATAAACTGGAAGTCTAAGCACTTTAAAGCAGAAGTCTCATAGCTATGAAATACAACAACTAGAACAGTATGTTAAGGAAAAAACAGAGAAAAGCCTCTGAAAGCAGTAAATTCATTATATTTCTATGAATACCTTAACTTTTGGAACTTATTATTAATGGTTTCTTGCAAAACATAGGCCTAGACGGCCAGTTCAATAAATAGCTTCAATAAAAAAATTATAGTAATCAATAGCATATCTTCACAATTTCTGTGGTCACCACAAACAGCGATTTACTGTTGCTCAATTCTAAGTCAACAGAGTTTGCACCAACAGCCTTATGATTACGTTAATATATGGTGCAACTGTGTCTAGAGTTCAATTTCCGACCCGAGGTCTTTCGTCATTGACCCTCCCCTTTCTCTGCCACACTACTTCCTGTTTATCTTTGTCTTATCAAATAAAGCCATAAAGAGCTAAAAATGAGAATGTCAGTGGACACCTAGGCTGTAATAGAGAAGCTGATAATGTGTCCCAACAACAAGTTTAAAAGCCTGAAATCACTAGTACATGTTACATTTAATTAAAATAAAAACTAAACAGGACAGGACACATTTTAACAGCTCTGAACATCAATTAAGACAACATCAGCATGTGTTACCTTAATTTTAAAGAATAACTAGACAATTCTGAGGTAACTGCATTTTCATCTTCTGGGTTTAAAATCAATATGGAGGCAGTAAACGAGTATTTTGGTGACAAGTTTGTGTCCAAATATTATTCATAAGATTGGGCTCTCTTATCCAATAAGAAGAGGTGCTTCTGAATAATTCGGTCCAGCTGTGAGGCCGCACAGTAGTTAGGGCTCATTCACACAGAATGCATTTTCAATGCCTGCCTGTCAAAAGTACCAACTTCCAGTGCTGCACAATATATCAATTTAGCATCGATATGGTAAAGCGCTCATGCGCAATATTCACATCGCAAAGATATGCAATGTTGTGTCAGAATTGCATTTAGTCACTGTGTTTGTACGAAGGCAAGGCAAGGCAAACTTTATTTATAGAGCACAATAACACAACTGTAGTTGATCCAAAGTGCTTTACAATAAAATAAACTAGACAATAAAACTAAAAATAACTGGTATTAAAAATACAATGAAATATATTTAAAAGTAATACTAAAATATAAATAATAAAAAAATAACATGCATGCATCAGTCAAAGGCAAGAGAGTAAAAATGTGTATTTAAGTTAGATTTAAAAGCATCCAAAGAAGGAGAGATTCTGATGTTCAGAGGGAGACTGTTCCAGAGCCTTGGGGTCATAACAATTAAAGCTCGATCACCCTTTCACTTGCAGCGAGACCGAGGGACAGACAAAAGAAACTGATCATGGGATCTTAAGAGTCTACAAGCTGTATATGGCCTAATAAGCTCGCTGACATAGGCAGGGGCAGAATTGTGCAAAGCTTTATAAGTGAAAAGAAGAATTTTAAAATCAACCCTGTATTTTATAGGTAGCCAGTGCAATGAGGCGAGGACAGGGGAGATATGATCTCTTTTCTTAGTTCCTGTTATTAATCTGGCGGCTGCATTTTGGACCAACTGTAGCCGAGAGAGTGTTGACTGAGGTAGGCCAATGTACAAAGAGTTGCAGTAGTCTAACCGAGAGGAGATTAAAGCATGGGTTACGATTTCTAAATCTTTTTTAGAAAGAAAGGGTTTAACTTTTGCCACCAATCTAAGCTGGAACAAACTGCTCTTCACAACCGCATTTACATGTTTGTCAAACTGCAAGAGTGGATCAAAGATAACTCCGAGATTCTTGACGTGATTGTGCAGATTGTCGTTTAGGGCTCCTAGCTGAGTTTTAATTGAATTGTTGGTAGAAGCAGGACCTAAAATTAACACTTCTGTTTTATTCTTGTTTAGTTGCAGAGAGTTATTTGTCATCCAGGTCTTAATGTCGGTAAGGCATAGGAAAAGATTTTCTAATGATAAATCTTTTCCTAGTTTGATTGGAAAGTATAGTTGGAGATCATCAGCATAGCAGTGATAGCTTATGTTATGTTTGAGGAGTATTGAGCTTAAAGGAAGCATATAAAGAGAAAATAAAAGAGGGCCAAGAATAGATCCTTGTGGAACACCACAATGAATAGGTTTAGGTGGTGAAGTAAAGGATCCAATATTTACAGAAAAAGATCTCCCCTTTAGATATGAGGAGAACCACTGCAAGGCAAGGCCCTGAACCCCAACAACACACTCAAGTCGTTTCAATAATATGTTGTGATCTACGGTATAAAAAGCAGCGCTTAGGTCTAAAAGTATTAAAATCGCAGATGATCCAGAATCCATGAAGAGTAAAATGTCATTTGTGACTTTTAGTAGTGCAGACTCAGTGCTGTGTTTTGCTCTAAAACCAGATTGTAAAGGGTCTAGAATATTAAAAATGTCCAGGTCAATTGTGAAACTACAATTTTCTCTAAAACCTTTGAGAAAAATGAGAGCTTAGATATGGGCCTGTAGTGGTCAGGCACAGCGGGATCAAGATTAGGCCTCTTTAATACAGGCTTTACAACAGCATGTTTAAAGACATCTGGAAAAACCCTGTTTATTAAGGAGCTGTTTATTAAAGCTAAGAGTGAGGGGCAGATTGTATCTAAAACCTCTTTAAAAAGACGGCAAGGCAGTACATCTGAAGGACAAAAGGTGAGTTTCATCTGAAAAATTTTATTAAGTAGCTGAGAAGAAGATACAGGCTGAAAATTTGTGAAACTGTTGGATGGAGGGACCGAATCAGAATGATCTATGTCGGTGGGAAAGAGGTGTGATTTAATATCTTGTAAAAAAAGTCAGAGAACTTTATGCACGTCTCTAGATTGACAACAGGAACAGAGCACATAGTTGGATTAAGAACTAAATTAATAGTTTTAAGGACTATTTTTTAATAGTTTTAAGGACTTTTGGCTTACTTGCACTTTTAGCAATCAAATTTGAAAAATATTTAGATTTAGCCTCACTGACCGAGTCTTTATACGAAATTTATAATTTATGGAAAAAAACACCTCACTGGCAGATTATTTAGCTTGTTTTAGGGAAAATCACTTAATATTTCTACTGACAGTGAAAACAAAACAATTTTTTTACTTTACTAATTTTTTTTAATATTTGGACTGGAAACAAGACAGTGT